>NC_084948.1:15649382-15876134 GCF_949316205.1 Platichthys flesus
GAACCAGTCGGAAAAAACAGTCATCTGGCAATCATAACTAATAGCTTCAGAGCGAGGGTTTGTGTCTGTCCTTGTCCGGTTAGATCTTAGTGCAGCATTTGACACTTTTGATCATCAAATTATATTACAGAGACTAGAACAGCTAATTGGCATTCCAGGATCGACCCTAAACCGGTTTAAATCCTATTTTTCAGATCAATTCCCATTTGTGCAAAACAATGAGTCATCTGTGCACACCAAAGTTAACCACAGTGTTCCACCGGGTTCTGTACTTGGCCCAACAGTGTAATCAATTAACTAAACTTCAAGCATGTTTCAAGGACATAAAAACCTGGATTACCCTAAATTTTCTCTTATTAAACTCAGCTAAAACAGAGGTTATAATACTTGGCCCTAAACACCTTAGCGCTATATTATCTAACTACAGTAGATGACCCTGCCCTTGCTTTCAATGAAACAGTCAGAATTTGGGAGTCATCTTCGAACACGATTTGTCCTTTGATTCTAACTTAAAACAAATGTCTAGGACTGTCTTCTTTCACTAACGTAACACCTCTAAAATCATAAAATGTCTTGTCTCAAAAAGATGCAGAAACACTTGTCCACGCCTACATGCAGACTGGATTATTGTATTCCTTATTATCAGGTTACAGCAGTAGGTCTTTAAAGGCTTCCGGTTAAATCTGAAATTCTCCTCCTCACCTAAAAGGCCCTCAAAACTATGGCACCATCATAACTTAAAGAGCTCATAGTACCATATCATCCCCCTAGAGATCTGCCCTCCCAGAATTCCGACTTGCTTGTTGTCCCTATAGTCTCTAAAAGTAGAGTATGAACCAGAGCTTTCAGCTATCAAGCTCCTCTCCCGTGGAATCATCTCACAGTTTCAGTTCGGGAGGCAGTCCTCTTCTCTACATTTAAGAGTAGGCTTAAATCCTTACTTTATGATAAAGCTTATAGTGAGAGCTGGTCCAGGTCTGTCTTGGACAATAATTCCTCAATTAATTTACCTTCCATTATGCTACAAACTGTTTATTGTAACAACTGTTGTAAATACTTGGTATCCACAAAAATGTTCGTCTTGTTTTTAGGTTGAATTATCAGACACCAACATTCTTATAAAACAAACAATGTGTAAGAAATGGCAAACAGTAAAATCCATACTCCTAGCCAGGGGGTAGCATACTTTAAAATCACATCATAAGAAACAAGAATATGAACTTATTGCATATCTGATGTCAGCGTGGGACTGAGCCAACCCTCCATAGATTGGAGGAGAATGTTTTTCAATACAGGTTTAAAATCAGTATCTGTTTATGTGACAAGTAGGTTGTATTCTATAAGAATGAAAATGATGATTTCACACCAAGTCTGTCCAGTCAGAGAGACGGAAAAGATGGAATGGTGACAGGAGAAGAGGTTGTGTCATGAGAGGTGGAGGAACATGCGTGAAAGCAGATTCATAAATATTTAAGCTCGCGGGGAGACTAATGAGTGAGTTGGTAGATAACTGAAACACATGTTTACAGTCATTACTCTAGTCACAAACTATTACATTGACTCACTGTTGCCTCTTGAGGTACAACCTGGTACTACGAGACGGGATAGACTATGGCTAGCTAGTTAGCATGCTAACTTCAACAGATATCTCTGTCACAATGGATATCTTTGACAGTGTTGATGATCAAAGTAGAGTTTAATTTGAATGTTTTAAACTAAAATACTTCTAGTAACAAAACTCAATATCATGACTATTGTTCACAGGTCTGTGATCAATAAAGCTATTAAAAACAGGTGGACTCTGATTGTTACTGTTAAATACACTAGAGACTCCAAAGTTGCCCGTTTAGAGCCCTGTTCGACTGACTAGAAAGGTATTTATAGCTACTAAACCGAGGCCGTATGACAGAACAACCCTCAAGCTGGATCTATGAATAAACATTTAAAAAGATTAAGACCAAATTAATTAAAGATTTCTATGTGGTTCATTTGTCCAGCCCTTTGTGTCTCACTTAGTATTGAACTACAAATGGTCAAATAGAGAGCCCTCTATTTGGTACAAATACAGCAACATATACAATGTTGCTGTATTTTTACCATTGGGTAAGTACTCACCATTACAGCTGAAAGTAACAGAATATGTGCATTCAAATTTAACAAAGTCCAACAAATTAAGATATTCCAAGGTAGATGAAGTACTTTTCTCTTGACAGAAACAGCTTCTGAGCCCTTCCCTGCCCTCAAACATACCCAAAGTCAGCTGGTGGGCCAACACACCAAAGCCAACTTAGGAGGGGTCACTGCTGTTGGGCCCAAGTCCCATGGCAAAGAGCCCACCTCAGTCTCTATCCACCTACCAAGAACAGCCTGACCTCTCGCTGACCTGACAGCTTAGACCTACTTCCCCATGCACACCAAAATTCATCTGAAATATACATCTGACCTTTTGGTTCCTGCACATTTTCTCCTCTACAACACGGAATATAGAACAAAGCTCAATACTTCTGCAGCACTGGCTGCAGCATTTCTTATTGGCAATTATCAGGTAACGGAGAGTCTTTTGGTCAAAAATGGTCTCATTGTTTGTCTTCTGTTGGCTTATTTGGAATTTTTAATATATAATATTCAATATTAATATACAGTTGATAAGTTTGCTTTGTATTGTGAAATGTTTTTCTGCAGAAAATATTGTTTCACTGAATAAAATGTAGTATGCAGCCAAATGTTTTTGGTATTGGTGCTTTTGGTGTGTATGTATGTATGTATGTACACACACAAAAATGTGTTGACTATAATAACTAAATATTGTAGCCAACAATTGCCAATAGTACGTTAATATGCTATATTTATAAGCATTGTATGGGTCAGCCAGAGAACAGTGACAAAGCTGTAAGTTCTGCACATGAAAATGTTGAAATAAAAAATCAGACAAGGTGACATTATTCATACTAGCAGACTCAAAAAACTGTATTGTCTGGCTAAATTAGTATCAGTTTTCTCTACTGCCAATTATAGAAAAATATAACTGCCCCCATTAATGCTGACAATAACAACCGAAGGCAATACTAACTTGACGACCTTTCAGCACAATCTTTAAACATCTGAATACATAATACCAACATGCTACCTCAATACCACAAAACAAAACAAAAACAACTCTTGAATTAAGGGTCTGACACAACACTGTATGCACTGCCAGTCAAAAGTTTAAAATAGAGCCCTACATGTCTACTAGTACCAGTGGTACATTTGTTGGTACATTTGTTTCACACTGACAATTGGGCAGCCAGCAGTATTTATGTATTTAGCTACTCTCAAGTATCAGGCTACATTTACTTCAGTCTGAAATCTGAGCCCGGGTACCAGCAGAGAGAATTCCACACTCACCACATGTGAACTAGATATACTAGTAAAAACACACCAACTGTATTAATACCTAATACATGGAAATCATGAGTTACGCAGATATCGGCATAAGGCTTTGTGAAATCTTACCCCTGGGTGTAAATTAAGTATTTGTACAAATTTCTGTCAAAGGTTAAGCATCTATATGTAGCTATTGCTTGGCGGTGTGTGTGTGTTGTGTGTGTGTTGTGTGTGTGTTGTAATGTTTCTCAACTGGGCAGCAACTGATGCTGCGACACTGCTCAGATCACAGGTCCTGTGACATCTAATCCCAAAGGTGTAACCTTAAACTGAGCACATGAGAATAATGTGCTGACCCTCAACAGGCAAATCTTTGCCCAGTCTGAACCCCTCTATCCTTTCATGAAATAAGAAAAAACCTATTATAGCAAATACTGCTTTGTATTGTGAAATGTAAACACCATGAGATAATTCTAACATAAAACTGTATAATGCTAAGATGCAAACCAAACTAGTGTTTTTTTTACCATGAACAGAGGGAATACATATACACTTAATGTGACTCACTTGCTAGTTTAGCTTGTAATCCTGATGGCCCAGGTTTGGATGTCTCAGTTTTGGAAGATCCGGGCAAGGACAGTTTGGGTTTTGGCAGGTTTACTTTGGGGTTGAAACGTGCTGCCCACTCAAATTTAGAAGAGCTGGCAGATTTGGCCTGCTCCTTGTCACGGGTACTGCGGCGTGGGGAGGGGCTTGAGGCCGAGCGAGAGCGACGTGCCTTGGTCTGATCTTTTCCCTGTTTGACTCTGGCGCCCTGAGTGGTGGCGCTGTTGGTGCCTGTGGTTGATGAAGAGGAAGAAGTGGAGGCAGAGGAGGAGGAGTCTGTCACGTTGCTACACCCAGCTTTGGCTGAGGCGGCTGATTTAGACGCCAGCTTGGTGGGTTTTGCAGTTCTGCCCTCCGTACGATTGGGGAGGGACCCAGCGGTGCTACTTAGACCGGGGAGAGAGTCCACTTTCTTCCGTTTCGGGATTGGTGAGGCCCCAGTGGGCCCGTTCTTCTTGCTCTGACCTCGACCTGACGATGCAGGTGGTTCTGAGGCAATTGATCTTTTCTTAGACTTTGCTGGGCCTTTCTTGGTCTCTGAGGTATTGTCTCTGGGTGGTGGGAGCGATTTGGATTTCTTGGCAGGGGTCGGTCCAAATGTAATAATTTGGTCAGGAGCTTCACTTCTCTTGAGACCTCTGGTGCCTTCACTCTTTGACTGGTGGCCTGGTCTGTCTTGTTCAGAGGTCCCTGCAGCCTCTGGGTCGTCTTGCAACACAAATGAAGCCACGGACAGAGTAAGACCGCTTCTGCCAGGGAGCAAGAGGGATAACAAAACACCATCTTAGAAAATTTCTGAAACCATGCAAAGAGATGAATTACAATGCCACAACTATCGAACTCATTCAGATTTAGAACAAAACCCAAACATGTAAAGTAAGAACTTTTCTTTATTGGATAAAGGACAAACCCTAAATACACACCCATACACATTAAGCACCAAGTAGAGAGGAGGGGTACCTTCTTGAGTTCTGCCCTCTGGACTGGCCAGTGGCTGTGCTGGCTGTGGCTTTGGAAGCCTTAGAATTAAGTCTTCTACTTTCAGGTGGGGAATTTGCTTTATGTTTTACTTGCTCTGACTGCAACCTGTAAGGTTGGAAATTAAAGAACAATTGACATTGCAGGTTTCTGTTGAGAAGCCACATACAAGATATTGATCAATCCCCAAATAAATTTGATTAACTGTGCTTGCATATTCACTGATACTGATCTTTAACACCTTTGGAGTAGCATTAAAGGCTGTTACAAAGGAGTTTGACCATGATAAAATTACACAAGCTTCCACTTTCATCGGAGGCCAAAACTACAATTGTGGGTTACGATTAAATTTCAGATTACTACATACAAATATTGTTCATACCACCCACGACCTAATCACAAACACCTCTCTATTAAATAGCCCTCTTTAAATGCTATATTCAGGAAAACCCCAACGATGAAAACTGCATTTTCTCATCAGTTGACTCACCTTCCCGCAACTGTGTGGTCTTGTGGCTGGGCCGCAGCAGTGTTCCTCTTTGAACGGCGCAGTGACCCCCCTGGATTGGAATTAGGCCGGTTGGACATTGGCACCTCTCTCCTGAAGGGACATACCCTTTCTAGATACTACCATTCACTGCAATCAAAGACAGAAAGAAACCACTTGAGAATACTTGAAAACAAATTATGGTGTATCTGTACCCAACTGGTTCCGTTTTTGAACAGGTAGCTGTGCAGTAGATGAGAGCTGATAGAGCTATGCACCACCGATCTTAAGTTAAACAAAAAACGAATTTGAGATGATCAGGCACAAAATCTTTCATCAACGTCCCTGTGATTGTACTACTCAAGATACAAACCTGAAATCAACAGCCATCCTATTGATGACATTATCATTTGTGTTGGGGTAGAAAGAAATCTACAAATGGTAAAATTGTTCTATAAACTGTGTGTTAAAGAGATTTATATGATGAACAAGATTTCAAAGAGGCAGCAATCTGCTTTCTTCCGAGGAAAGATAATAGGAACCCAACTCAATTTATGTCCAAAGCACCCTCACAATTTCCCCAGTCTGTAAAACAGAATGAAAAACTCAAACTAAATTAAATATAAACCTTTACCTAACTTTTGCCAACCAACTATATCAGAATATAATATAATTGTTTACAAGACAGCTTTTCAAACAACTGTCAGTAACCATCAATCACAATAATTGTGATCATGATAATCATCCATGATTAGGATCATCACTGTGATTAATCACAATGATCTTCATCAAAGTGTCACTTAATTAATTAATTCAAAAATCTGAGTCCTCAGATAAATAAATTATAATTGTTAATAATGAACTAGGTCACAGGCAGATGTAAATAGACATGCCATAGAAAAGGCTGCAAGTCAAACAAAGCTTTCAAAGCATCAGACTGTGATTGAAATAACAGCTGATGATAATCTTTAAAATGGTCAGAATATTCCGTAACATTTAGATACCATGCCAAGACTCTGTTGTTGTGTAGCTTACAGTTATAATTTCAGATTTGAAAGAAAACATGTTTAACACATGAAGAAGTATATTTTATATGTAATTATCATGAGCCATTGACACGAGGGTACTGATAACAGGAGTGATTGATATGAATGAATATACACACAGAGCAGCCTGATTTTATCAATTGATACACAGAGACTACTGAATCCACACCGAAATGCTTTCAGCCATCTTGAATAGGAAGGTTATTAATGAATCCATTTAGTTGAGGTTTAAATCATGATATCATTGATCTTAAAAATACGCAACACTAGGTAAGCTCACAGGGCCTTTTAAGGCCTGCGCTGACAGTGCGTCCTAGTCTTTGTTTATTCGTCCATTCTGACAACTGGTGCACCACACTGGCACATAACATGATGGAGTTTAGCTTCTCAAATGTTCGGCAGCCTGAAACAATCGCCGCTACAAAGTTTCGTCCAAATCATTAATCAGTGTCCAGTTTTAATACTCATGATTTATAGAGGCCTGTGTTACTGACGTAGTTGTCTACCACCGCCGTCTAACGTTAGCATGTGTAGCCACTCGTATCCTAGCTAGTCCCATACACTTTGACAGCAGCTCAGTCACAACCCCATCTTCAAAACACACACAATATAACCTACCAATGATAACACTTTATACCGAATATAAGGAAAGGAAACGCTGTAGTGGTGGTAATAACATACAAGAGACACGTTAAAGTTACGTTTTGTTAGCGTAGCAGCGGCTCCATGGAAATGCGTAGTTGGCGTACCGGTGTGTCAGCCTATTTAGCTCCCGAACTAAACGCAGCACCAAAAACCAACAGCTACATTGTCTGTTGTATGAAACAGCGATTTTTTTTTACAGACTGGTCACGACCAGGCCCTTAAATGTTGACTACGTGAGATAAGCTACACATCCGACAATGGCAGCATCGGCGGGTCCGTCTACCGACAGCCGTGTAATGTTACAGAGCTAGCAAGCTACCAATAAACCATCGTACGCTAACTTTGTATTCGCACTGCCATGACACACTGCTGTCTGGCAGTCTATCAAGTTTAAAGGAAAAAAATGTGCAAGACTTGCTCGTAAGCTAGCTCACCATCACTGCTCCACTGGAGGGTCGAATCAGAAATGAGACAGTTCTAAAGTCGATAAGTAACGAGGCAGATCAAATATCTCTCTCTTGTGAACTGTCAACGCGAGTACACAAGTAGAGCTAACTGAGGTTAGCTGGCTGTTCGGGTCAGAAATGTTTTCTAAGCTGAACTAAGGCCAATGTCTGCCTCACTCTAGCGCTTGCTAGCAATTAGGATAACGCAAAACATGCAGGAGACAAGTTAACTTCTAACAAGTGGCGTGTCAACAAAGCACATACTTCCAATTAGAAGCTTGGATGAAGAGACAAAGTTACGTCGGGTATTATTCTTAGCTCCCGGAATGACAAATAGCGAAGCTAATTATTAGCGAGCTAACGCTAGCTTAGCTGAATAAGAGCGAACGTCTCTTCAATGACCAGTCACTCGCCAACAGTAAGAGGACAAAAATAAACACTCGCCTGTTCGGTGAACACGTTCAGTTACCGGTTAATATAACGCTATGTATCCATCCGGTTGAAAAAAATCCCTGACATTATCAATAGCGAATTAGCTACTGCGGGACAGTCACGTAGCTGACGTTTAGCGTTGTCAAATCAAACAAGAGCCTAACAGCTACTGCCAGCTAACCTTGGCATGCAAAGTAATTAATATTAGCAAGCCTTATACCCGCTGTGTGCCGCTCTGCCACCTCCACGGGACGGTGGTGGGTTTTATTTATCACACTACAAACTGGTTCAAACTCACGAATTCAGTCTTGTGAGAACAATTATTGTCCAATTCTGCTCGCATTTCCAAGTTGTCTAGCTAGCAGCTAGCACGCTAGCGCTAGCTAGCGAAAAGAAATGGCCTCTGATACCTTTTAGACACACACACAAAAAAACAGGAAAGCAGGAACGGGAATCGAGATATTTTCGCAACACTGAGCCGTAAATCCTCCGATGTATTTCGACACTGAATCTCCTCGAAGGTCCGACAGACCGTTAGCTGACATGTCACGGAACAATTCTACCTTTTGTATGCTGTTGTTACCTATTTGTTCCAGTGTTGTAGTTGTAACAGACAGTGCACCAGCTCCTCTTTTCTCTCTCTGTCCCTGTTACTTTCACATCAGCTGAGGGGCCCACAACCGCAGTATACATCCGCGTGATTCATCCGCTCGAGGACTACTTGTCTCGGATTTCAAGCTTTTCGGCATCCGCACGTTTTCAGGCAGCGACAAAACACTGTGTGTGTGGTATCATCCCATAAATCCACAAACTCCTCAGACACAAAGATGAAGATTCATTTTTACGTCATTCAAGGTTAATCCCTGCAACATTGAATTCATTCGAGAACATTAGCTTGTCACAAATATTAAGTATCAATCCGCTAGGTCGTGACCCCCCCTCCCCCTCTTTCTTCAGTGTACACAAAATATTAATCTTCAATAATTCGTTTGATTCCCCACCTTTCATAAACACTGCGCGTTCATGTAAAACAACACGTATCAAACAGTTCCCTCTGCTGTTAGTCCTCTCATTTCAGGCCCTTTTCAGTTGTCATGGTTACAAGTCTGCGTCCAAAATGGCGGATTTGGTAGAGGAGCGACTGTGTGAATTTGATATCTTTTTTTCCTACTTGTTATTGCGGAAAACGAGGTCAGGTAATTGCAGTATTTAGTATTCATCAAATACTATACTATTGGAAGTGTTTATTAAACTACTGTGCGTGTGCAACACAGACACCAGCTCAGTTCTCACCCTACGAAGTGAACTACTTGGCCTGCGTAATACCTTGCTGGTGTATTATTTTCGTAGTGTGTATACTTTTTAACACATTGTTTCATTCCATCCAAGGTTTTTTTTAAGTAAAATTAAATGATATTGTGGCAAAATATGTACATTCCACGACCTGGACAAATCAGTAGCCACAAATAATTTACAGATTATGTTATTGCAGTTACATAAATGTAGTTATTTGGATTCACATGATCCTCACCGCACTATGAATCATAATGTCATAAATTTGCCTTTTCATAACTTCAGGTAATATGGAGTAGAGCTGGCCGAAATGTCCAAAAACTTGTTGATGTGGTCAACCCACAGAGATGAGGACTTCCCCTCCCACAACCCAGAAACAATACCTCAGATACCAAGAAAGGCCCAGTGAAGTCCAAGAAAAGATCAATTGCCTCAGAACCTCCTTCATCACAAGCTGCTAAAGCACAAAGTTTCATAGTCAGTGCCCAGTGGCTACAGTTACATTATAGCAGAAACCTTTATTCACCCGATCTTAATCTGCAATTAATCTTCTTTGCCGTAGTGGTACATGCTTCGTTTAAGCTCTGTGTTTTTGGTTTTACGTAAATCCGTCACCATCATCATCTTATCTGTTTATCATCTTGGTGCAGTTTTAGGGCAGAGATTGTGGAATAAAAATTATCACCTGGTCAAGGAAAGTCTGATTTCCTGGTGAACCTGCCTGATGGCATTATGCTCCAAATGCTGTCTTACCTCTTTCTGAAAGAGGCAGGACTCTCTGGCCAAGGCTTTACATAGATTCAAAAACGTGAGAGCCTTCTTAGATGTTAACTCCACAACAGCCTAGATGTGTTTTTAAATGATGACACAACTATGGTGTGTTAGTGTCTGTGTTCTCTCTCTCCAGCTTGTATTTATGTGCTATTATAATCTTATCTGTAAATTTGGATTATGATTTGTAATACTCTGAAGGTTTGGGAGTACTCTGAAGAATGGATGTGCTGGGTGTACCAGTGACATAGGGGTGTTGCCGCTGCCTGTGGCTGGAAGAGGACCTTTTCTTTTAGCCTTTTGCGCATCAGTGAGGAATCAGTGAATATGTACATTACTGTTCTGAAATAACTATTTCACAAATCTATCACAGTTGATGAATTTGCATTGAAGAGTGCAAACAAGAGGTATAGGGTTTTCTGGTAGGTATTAATGTGAAGTTTCATATTTGAGGTGTGTAATCTTCAGAAGATATATTCCATTGGTTTTAAAGTGCCAAATGTTCAGTGGATGCAGTAATGTATGTTGCTAATAAGTTACAATGCGTAATGATACTGGTAAATAAAAAAGCTTACTATATAATACAATTGTTAGTGTCCCACTGTGTTTTCTGAATGATACACAGGCAAACAAGTAAATACTGAGGCAGTAAGAGCACTGCTGACATCACATCAAGGTCAATGGTCAATTTCATCATCTACTTCCTGTTTACATTTGCTATTGAACCGTCCTCGCGCCCTCTGCTGGAGGCCCTGGGCCCTAGCTGCCATGTCTGCCCACAGATAAAAGGTCTGTGTCTGGTCACTGTGTTGAGTTCACCCGTGCAGCCAGTAGAGGGAGCAACATGGCAACGAAAACGAGAGTCAGATGATGCGAGGAGGAGGATCAAGTAAACAAAAACCCTGGGTAACGTGTGCAAAGCAAGTGCTGTAAGTCTGGTTACCACATCCAGGCCTATGGAGTATACATCTGGATTGAAACCTTATACAAATGCGTCATTAAGGGCATCTGCCACAAAGGTCCTTCCTCACCTGAAACCTGTACAAGCAAGATACGGTAATGTAAGACCAAGGTATGCACTGTTTTCTTTCTGTTGCTGACAGGTACCCTAGTGGACCAGAGACAACCATAGGCTGTACAACATTATGGGACAATAGATGTCAACACAACAGCTATATACTGGATTAATGGTATATTTCCACAAAATATTTACAAAAAAGAAACATAATCCAAACAAGAGGTGTTCCATCGGACAGAATGTAATGCAGTTCATTTTCTATAAATGGCAACATTCAATGTCCAGATGTCATCTTGGCACTTGGTTGATCTGACAGCACTGCACATACCCCTGACTGGTCGGTACTATGGCCTATTATTAGCTTCTGAACACTAGATACCGCCTTCCTAGCTCAGTCTGGTCTGGGAGAAAAAATATTCATTACGTAACAATAAAGAATCTGTCTCCCAGACCCACTTCCTGAATACCACGGCAGCAACTAGCCCCCGAACTCAGACAAAGCGGAAGCCTCATCCATTTGTTTGCTGGAGCAGTGCAGAGCTGTTCTGCTTGTTTTCTGCTTACCCTTTACCTCCACACATTCACCACGCCACTCCTCCTTCCTAGCTCCTCTTTGTGGGTCACTGATGCATCGGGAGTGACGCAGCAGTTGCAGCCGCCTCCAGAAGGCAAATTTACACAGCAGGAACAGGGAACCTGTTGGAGAAGACGAAGGAAGATGGCAATGGCCCGGTCTGAACCAAAGGGTGAAGAGGAGCGGTGATGTCACTCTGCCTTCCTCCTCCAAAGCAAACACCAGAGACTTCCACAGCGGCGACTTCAGGCCCAGTGAGACCTTCTCCACAGAGACACTTTTGGTAGGCTACTCACTAGAATGAGTGTTTGTTAGGGCAGCAACATAAGTGCTACCAGGGATGAGTGTCGCTGTATGCTATGAGTGTGAATGCTTTGAGAATGAGGCCTTGAGGCCTACTCAGCCTTGTACTGCAGTCTCTGCTTCCCTGCTGCTCAGCGTCCCTACAGGCCGCAGCTGAGCTCACTGAGCATCAGAGGCACAGAGGCCTGCATACTTTCTCCTGTGGTTTTGAACCCTTTCGAGCTGTGATATCAAGTGTGGATGAAAAGGGGATGCTTACACAGTGCTTCACAGGATCTGCTACACAGAGTCATATCCAAGCGCCTTAAGTAAGAGCACTGGATTTTTTATTCTGTTCTCAGATTTGATACTGATTTAGCTTAAGATCTATATAATAATATATAATATATAATATGGTTAAATATTCTAGATGGATATTTAAGATGTGTTTCTAATGACATGCTTTACTCAGGTATATTGGATATACTGAACATGTGATTCTTTTACGTTAAAAAGGACTATAACAAGGCTTTGGAGATGGACTTCAAACTATTAATCTAAACCATTGCCATCAAAACATGTACTCGTTTCCATTCATTGACGCAACTGAGGGAGAGCTTTATTGAAAAGTTTGTGTAAATAAAAGAAATTCGGTATATTCTCTTTAAATCATCCAATGATCCTGTTGGCCTTGATCTAAGATGGAGGCTCAGAGAAAAAAATTATAATGGCAATAGAATTGAACTAAAGGTCTATTTATTGTACTTTTTCAGATGTGTTTTAAATTGTGAAGTCAATAACTAGAACTCTTTTCAGGAGATTAATTGACTGAGGGTACACTAGCAGCAGCTGCAGAAGTTGCTGCATACTCATCCAACTGCAGCTTCAGCCGAGCCCCAACCCCACCATATCCCCAGACCCCCAACACCCAGATTTAGATTATCTGGGTCCAGTAATAGAAGCGGCAGTGAAGCAACTTTTTCACATGATATCACTCGAGTGACCAACCAAACCAGAAAGTGGCTACGTAACAATGTAGGTATTGCCCATGGTTGGTGTTGCTCCTCTTAAACATGAATACATTTCTTACTCATATATTGTATTATCACATCAATTTACGTGAAATATCGGTGCCTGCATAGCAACTTTATAACCAAACCAATTGCTTGCACACATTGGATGCTTTCATTGTTTCTCTACATGCAGCACTTACATCTATAAACCTTAATGAAGGCTGAAGTTCACTGGTTAAGTTAAGAAAATGGGTTAAAAGTTTTAACCCATTTTCTTTCAAAATATTCAAAATCAAACTGCAAGTACTGCAGCGCTAGACAGAAGCAATATTCTATAAACCTTGCTCCTTTCAAATGCAACTTGTGAAACAATTTAATTTATAATGAGCTTTATTTAACCTCATGGAACATTTAAAGTTATGATATGATCTTTTAAAGCATTATTCTTCTGGTAAAATATCATGTATTACTGAAGCGTGTGAAGTACAATTGAGTTGTTAGACATAAATAGCTAGTGTACACTTTTTATAAACCTTAACAAGATCAATTGATCCAAATTTAAACAAAGTCAAAACTCAAACTCAGTTACTGATTACACAACCTAAGTTATAAAAGTTTTCCGGTAGAGCTACAAACTTTTTCATTTATTGATATTCACAACAGAAAAACAGTCAAATAAAAAAAGGTTCTTAAAGTAATGAATGTGAGTAAACACTATTTATGATAGTTAAGATTAAGGTGTGGGTTTGTAGAGATGGAAAAACTTCTGCAGAGGATGAGCAGTTTGAGATAATACTGGTGTGTAGAATGCAGCACATCATGCCACAGAAAGGATTTAGCTGAAATCAGAAAACTTAACCATTTCGATGCTAATATCATATTTCTTTTGGTTTTCACACTAATGTGGTCCAGTGTGACAGATTATAGAAGCAAGTGACAAAATTAATCAGGCGGGCACAACGGATGCTCCCTTGGTCTACTGTCCTGGTCTTCAAGGAAGAAAGTTTTGCTGTCAGAATAAAAAAAATTGAAGTCTGAGCCTGTGGTTAATTGTGTATTGTTGAAACTACAGTTATGCTGAACCAAACACAGGAAATGAGAAGAGGACAACAAAGCACCTATGATTAAAAGAGACCCCCAAGCATATTGTAGAGACAAGGGCACACAATATTACAACATGAATAGCAGGTTTCCTTCTTTTAGAGTAACACCTGCTACTTTGTCTTTGAAAGTACATCAAATGATTTGTCTTTGAAACTTGTGCGAAGCTGGTTTCAGCTTGTATGATGAGAAGACCCTCAAGCCACAGGACTTCACTCTCAGTAATGTAAATATAAGAGCTGCTTCCGTCCTCAGACGCTAGTGAGAGGCTCACAGTGCCATGTCGAGTTCAGCTTCCTCCCCTCCCCCTCGTCTGCAGTGCTGACGCATCTGCTGCTTTTGCATCCAGCAGCAGCCTCTATAAAAGGTATAGACCCAGAGTCCCTGCTGATCCGAGGACTCTCTGTTTATTCCCTTCATCATCACATTCAGCTTCTCACAGTCACTGGAACTGTGAGGAAAAAAGCATTGCTGAACATCTGTCCCGTATCTGCTGCGATGCACGGTACGACGGTCGTCACTGCCGTCATCTCTCGGGTTCTGCATTACCTAACCACAGTGGCTGCGTAAGCACGGACGGAGGGCTTTGGTGTAATAAACTGCAGCACAGACCCAGAGTGAGTGCACAAGCATGAAACAGATGGTGCAGCGTTATACATTCAGGGTCAGTGTTTCTACGACGGCTGCAGATTATTAGTGTTTCAAATGATTTTACTTTTGTGCAAAAGACATCTTTCCCTTTTTCATCACTGACATGCATCAGGATTTAGCTGGTGTGGTGCTGAGGGGATTTAATGTGGCATTTGCTGTACAGCAAGGGACCTGTCGTTCTCCGCTGCTACCGGCGATGCAGCTGAGCGTTCTCTGGCTGTAGCATCGAGCGCAGAGCTGATGTGTGATGTAGTCCCCAGCATCTCTCCGCTCTCCCCCTCTGCCATGCTTAATAAAAGTTGCCGCTTCCTGCTCAGTGGCTACAGTGTGAACGCTTCAGTTTGCCCAGCTAACACAAAGGCAGAGCCGTACTCCGGATTAGCTACATGCTGCATTAACTGTGAGTTGTTCCTATATGGCTGTGGCAGGACAGAAGTGGGACAGCCAGAGGAGGGCAGGGTAGATCCAGCCGAGGACCTGGGCTGCATGGAAAGAGGCGAAGGACGTTGGAGCTACAGTCATCTGCGCACCGAGAGGGAGGGAGAGGAAGAACGACGTCAGAAAAAAAGCTCTGCTACTGACAACACCACCGTTCAGCGACCATCACTGAAAGAAAACTACTTTCGCCTTGCTCTTGCAAAACAGTTTTTCACGTGTAGTTGGTAATACTCAGGTCTGTACGAGAGGGATACTGCATGACACTGCTTCCTGTTCGCCCTGCATCATTTTCTCTGATTTACTAAGGTACGTTTTGCATGGTTTCCCTCAATTTGTAACCTGTGTTTTGCGGAAGTACGCTTTGCAGAGGTGCATGAAGGGGCTTTTGCTTTGATATTTCGCTCTTTGTTTGACTGTCTGTATGCCATGCTGTCATTTCTTGGTTTGTGGTTTTGTATGTGAGGGTTTTTTTTGTACAGATAGAGACGTAAAAAATAATTTCACATGAGCTTTTGAAGATAAAGTTAGGCTGGGTGTGGCAAAATCTGGAGCAGTGATGACAAATTCAAAATTTCCGCTCAGGAGCTGGTTACAATGAACCACAACATTAGGTAGAAATCGTCCAAAATGAAACAAAAAAAGTTAAATAGCAATCTAGGAGAAAAGATGAAACTGTCATTGATAAAGGCATATACTGATCAATTAGTATAAAAGCTATGGCACATAATGTTATCAGATGAGAAAGTCCTTTGAGTAGCATTTCTTCTGCAGACAAAAGACACACGGACCAACACACACACACACACACACACACGCATCATGTTCAAGCAGAGTCAAAGGCAAACCTTTACTGCTGTGTGCTGCAGTTTCTCAGACATGGCAGGATATTTGTGGGAGAGGGGATGAATAACCAGCTCACTTGCCGTCCTGCTGAATCCCAATAACTGCTGCGCCATAGCATGTTGCCATGACAACGGAGGCCTGTCTGAGAAGGAGGGCAGGAGGCTGGTGATGTTTTCAGCCGTCTGAGAGGCTTTGGACAAGGGCGGCCATATTGTATTTATTACACAAACGTGAAATTTGAAACAATAAAATTACATAATTGATAAATTACGTAAACCCCAGGTTTGGAAATATACGATATTTAAAATAAGAAAATAAATCAAGCAATTTATAAATGGCAGGCAATGGCCAAGAATAAATATAGAAAAATGTAAAAAAAAAAAATCATATAAAGTTTAACTCTTTGTTAATTTTATATAACTTGAGATCATCATCAGCTGTATCATTTGCACAAATTAAATAAACTGATTTAGTTTTAAATTAGGGTTAGGATAAGAACCAGTTTACCTTAGAGTTTCAGTGACAAAAAAATAGTGGAGTAGCATTTAGCCAAAACATCTCCAAAGAGAATTCATGGCGAAGCTTCACAATCACTATAAGACTTTCACTGTGGCGGTAAATGAAGAATAAAAAATGATCACATTGAGAAAAATGTCAAACTTCTCTCTGAGGTTAAGTTTTTTAAGACTTTTAAGAAGCGGTTGTGATGACTCATCATTTGCAAGAGCAGGCAAGAGTGTGTGTTGGCAGGTACAGTCAGAGTGCTACGTAAGACATGCTAGATGACTCAGTATAGACTCAAACCACGCTGACTCTGACATGAGTCGGCCACAGAGAGAGCATCACGCTGGGTGATTCATCCGCTGTCATGTAGAGCCGGAAATTATTTTAGATTACAATCCAAAACTAACCAATCACCAAATACTGCTTTGACAATATTTATAACTATGTTGATCTTGACCAGACCACAAATCAGTTTTACCTGTGTAAACAGTGTAGCAGTCTGTGGCTTTGTGTTATAAGATTATGATTTCTGAAGTGAAGTGATGCCTCGGATATCGACTGACAAAGGGAGCACATGCCTCGTACATGCACAACAATCTGCATGCCATCTTTATACTAATAACAATAGGATTGAATAATCCAGATTAAACCTGATAGAAAGCTGTGACTGCACACTGACTAAGATCACCATGCAAACGCAGTTTTTTTTAGAAACAATGACGATAAGTCAATGACTGAGTGAGTCACCTGACATTCCTTGCATATTGTAGTTTCTAGAAAGACGAGTCTGAGGTGTTCTTGTGACTTAGTTTTGGTATTAGTGCTTCACCAACTACAGATGCACATGACCCTCTTGTTCCATTTATGATAAGAAAACTTAATTCACATAGACAATCTACAATGGAGCAAAAAGGAAACTAGTGGGCAGACCAGAGATAGCTGCAGTTAGAAAATAATAAAAGCATTGTGCCATGGGCCAAATCAAGGACTGTTATTTAATCCCAATTCTTTTGGCACATATTTAGTTACATCTTTTGAATAAATATGCAGTCTCACATTATTTCTAAGTATCTAGACTCTCACTTGGCTGCTAACTGTTAACCACTAAACTGCAGATCTTGTGAGTAGCTCAGAGGCATGTTGACAGTAATTAAACTGCTCCCTCCTGCATATTTTCTGGCAGCTTGGATCTGAAACTCCAGTCATAAATGTATTAGTTCAAAACAAGTGTTATGTCATTACAGTGTTACGTAAGGGATGCCTGCCCCTGTTGACACAGTTTTTTTAAAATGTTGTGTTCTAATGAGAAATAATTTATAGCCCACTAAGATTACGAATCTCTTCTAAAATGAGAGCGAAACTAAATTATGTCGAACTAATGCAAGATACCTATATAGTGATGTAGTCGCACAATCCTGAATTAGTTCAATGAAAGCATCCAATATACAATAGATCCATGTGTAAGGGCCCTTTATTCTAACTTTAAGCTTTAAACGTCAAGCAGGGTAATGTCTTTAATTGTAGTGGATGTGTTGATGACTTGATGTGACGCTTGAGTCACCACTGTGGATCAGACTGAGCATCACCTCATCTGTAAGGACATTACTGCCATCTAGTGTGTAAACACTAAAACACACCAGTCTCCTGGAGCGTTCCTTGTCAGCAGACAGTCAGTTCCTTGATTTTGTAATCAAAATAATGTGATTATTTTTTTTTTTTCCAGATGACAGTGGTGTCTCCATGTACTCAGAACCTGATGGATACCGCCCACCCTCACACCGTGCTTAGCAAGCTCAATGAGCAGCGCTCACATGGCCTCTTCTGTGATGTCACCATCGTGGTGGAGGATGTTAAGTTCCGGGCCCACAAGAACATCCTGGCAGCCTGCAGTGGCTACTTCAGGAATGCCCTGACAGCTCCGGAAACATGGAGCTCCGGACAAGTGCTGGAGCTGATGGACCTGAAGTCAGAGGTGTTCGCTAGTATCCTCAACTTCATCTACTGCTCAAAGGTGACCTCACCCTGTGCAGAGGACACAGGTGGACTGGTGGCAGCTGGAAAAAGACTGGGAATTCCTTTTTTAGAGAAGCTGGCAGAACAAAGGCGACAGGACGACTCCGGTACAGCATCCGTGTCTCAGAAAACAAAGAAAGAGACTCCCAGGCCTGTGGAGATAGACAGTGCTAGAGGGCCGCGCATCACCAACGCTTTCTCCATCACTGAAGTGTGCCCTGGGAACAATCCTTTCACCCCTCTGGCTCAAACCAGCGTGGAAAAGCAGTCACCGGACGTGGGACGGCTCCCGTTAAGTTGCCCGACAACGTCCTGCCTCAGCGGGAACAATGAGACCGCCCACGCCCTTTCAGAGCACTCATATGCAGTTTGCAAATCTACCGAAGACAGCAGTCCGTTGGAAAACCAGAAGGTCTGTAAGCCGGCAATGTCACAGCCAAAGCAACTCCTATACAAGAACATAGGCCCGCTCAAAAAGCGTCACAGAGGCATTGTGGGTAGAACGCTACTTCCAGCACCTGCTGAACCACACAAAGACAAACCAAATACAGTAACCCCCACGTTAGTTGTTGGTGTCACGGCAGCACCTGTTGCAGCCGTGACACCGCCACCACTGTTTTCAGAGGTAGAGAGAGGAAAGAGTGTGGACCCGGGACCAACGTCAGCTACTGACAATGCTCAAATGGAGTTAGGCCCACCAACCCTTTCCCCTCACACTGAAGACAGCATCTCAATCTACGGCTGCGAGCAATGTCCAGAGATATTCACGAACAAAGCTCTCCTCACAGTTCACTCAGAAGTACATAAAAAGCGTTTTGTCAGTCATTTGTTTTGCAAGTTTTGCCGCAGAAAGTTCATACACCTGAAACGGCTGCGCAACCACGAGCAGGCCTGTCCTAAGGCTGCAACAGACCCGCCTAAATTAGAAGCTCCTGACATAACAGTCAATGAGACAAACCACCATTCAGATGAAATGGAGGGCATCAGAACACAACTTCCTTCTTCTGCTGACCTCTCCACCCCTCCCACACCAGATCCCCTTGAAATGGACCAATCAGAGCCTCCGCAGCATGAGAAGGCAGCGAGGCCCGGTGGCAAACAGAGGAGATACAACTGCAGCATGTGCAAACGGGTCTATGTCACCCTATCCAGTCTGAAGCGGCATGAGAATGTTCATTCTTGGCAGAGGGCCTATCCCTGTCATTACTGTAATAAAGTGTTTGCCTTGGCAGAATACCGCACAAAGCATGAAATATGGCACACAGGTGAACGACGGTATCAATGCATTTTCTGCCTGGAAACATTCATGACATACTATATCTTGAAAAACCATCAGAAGTCTTTTCACGGCATTGATCCCAGTTTAGCTATCAAGAGGAAATCTGCCAATGGCGGGCTGAAAGCCAGTGTCTACCCAATAAAGCTCTACAGGCTCCTGCCAATGAAGTTCAGAAAGAGACAATACAAGACGTACAGTCAGACGTATTCAGAGAGTTCTGAGAAAAGTGACCAAGATGCACAGGAGAGTAACTCTCTCATTCCTCCATTAGAAGAAAACGGTCTGATCGGCCACCCTGATGCTGTGTCGTTCCCTCTCACGTTCATGGCCACGACAAAGTCAGTAGCCCCTGTTATTCCTCGCATCAGCTTTGACAAGCTCTGTGACCAAGATGCTGATCATGATTTGAACGGTGAATCCGAAATTCAGAATGATGCAAGAAAAGAGGCTGAAAGTAACAATTCACCCTTCATTAACTACAACAGCAGCTTCTCTTTACAACACGACACAGAAGCATACAAAGACGACCCTTCGCTGCTTAGGAACTCAGAGTACATCAGTCGTAACGTGCCATTCCTAAACTCTCTGAACACTGTTAAAAAATTGGGTGAGCTGTCAGCTTCTGCAAAAAGAGTTGAGGACATGACCAAGGAGATACTTCAGTCGGGCACAGAGAGTCTCGTGCGTGATAGAACACTGGGGTCAAAGACAGAAACGTATATCGCCAAACCCGCGTGTCCGGGGCCATCACTGGACGGTGATTCGATGCCACTCTGTCAGATAACAGTGAAAATAGGCAATGAGGCCATCATCCGCCGCAGAATCAAAGGATCTAAGCTCTTCCCCAGAAAGAAACGGAGAGTCCGAGAATCCAGTGAGGAGGAGAGTCTTAGTCAGTCTCCTCCGACGAGAGAGGGCTCAGCAAGCCCCAGGCTCCGCCTCAGATCAGAAGGCACCATCGTGGAGCCAGAGACATACGACGATCCAAATGACTGCGACAACGCTGATAAGCTGTGGCGTCCCTACTACTCTTACAAAGCTAAGAAGAAGAGGAAGAACATGAGATTCTTTCACCGGTACGCTGAAACATCTGCGGATAGATCTGGTGCAGCCGAGGCCCCGTTCGATCGAAGCAGCTCGCTGACAGAGGAGAACAGCTCAGGTGGCGGTTCAGAGGTGAAACGCAGTCTGAGCAGGAACTGCAGCCCGAGGGCCACCTACAGCTGTGACATCTGTGACAGCTCCTTCATCACAGAGACCGGCCTGAGAGCTCACGTGATTGGTTCCCACCCATGTTTTTGCCTGACGTGCGGTAAACAAGGTCCCCCTGGTGAGGCACCCGCTGGCAGGGATTACATCTGCAACAGCTGCATGGAAAGCGGCTCCTGCTTTGACAATTCACCCCGGAGCCCCAACCCAGAGAAGAAGTATCGCTGTTCCTTCTGTCCCCAGCGCTTCCTCTACCTGGCCACCAAGAGAAGCCATGAGAAGAAACACCAGGACACAAATGAAGAAGGATATAACTATGACAACTTCAAGCCATCTTCTGAATACTTAAGTGAAGAAAATAAAGACACCATCAAAACAGAGGGCAGTGACACTGACATAATGAATGAAAGGGAGAAAGGAGGTATTTTTTCAAATACTAAAATTAAACCTAAAATCGAGGATACAACTGACTTCATGCCTTTGGCTACATACCAGGACATGTCACATTCCAGCATTAAAGGTCCATTATCACCAAGCATTGACCCACTGTTTCCCCTGGCATCCTCTAAGGTGAAACACAAAATTGTAAAACAGCGCTCTATGCATCTCATGTCAAAAAAGCAAGCCAGTGTCATAGACAGCGACGGCAGCAAGGACATTTTGACGGGGCCGAGAACGAACAGTCACAGCGATCGAGAGAAGTCCTATAAACTGTTTAAGAAAAATGACTCGGAGAGTAAATGTAGCCACATTTCTATACACAAGCCAGAGAAATGGGTCTGCAAGGAGGAGCCATTTTTTTAAAGATACATCTATCGTCTTTAGGCAAAAGAGAAAGCGAATGGAATGTTGCTGCTTCAGTTAAGAGCATAGACGATATATAAAGATGGACGACGTGTCTCCCCTCAAGCCAGAAATGAAGCCCAAATATCCCAGATATGAACATTTTGCATGTTTGCAACCAGAGATGGGGGATGGAGCTGCTGTAACGACATCTCACAGACACACATGTTCACCCAATCACGAGTCAGTCGCAGCTGCCTTTTCATGATGTCATACCCCATTTTCATAGCATTAAAATAAACTGTTAAACCCAAAACTTTCAAAAAAATGCGCACTCACATATATCAGTGTGCTAAGAGCTACCTAATCTTTGAGAACATTTTATTCGAGCTGTACTTTGACTTTTTAGTTTGGCTCATGTCCCATCCACTAACATGGAGGAGGCGGGATTTTATTACCTGTAGTACGGCCAACCACCAGGGGCCATTAAGACGTTTTGGTTAAACTTTTTGGGAGCTGTCATGTCATCCATGTTTATATACAGTCTGTAAGAGATGTCAAATGTGCAATGTTGTATTTTGCAGCTGAGCAGGATGTAATATCAGTGTGGGCCCTTTCCTCCTAAACTCAACATCCGAGTCCATGGTCCATTGTCTATGCATATTAGGTCGAATCAGTGACATGACTGTAACCTCGAGAAAAGAAATGATGTGCAATTTCAGAAGAAGGGTGGGATGTGCGGACAACTGGAAAGCTTTCTAGTGTGGTGACCTCTTCACGTTTGTCTGTCTGGGGAAAACAATATGATCTTTTTTTTGGGGGGGGGGGGCACATTTCAAATTTCTCCATTGAGTTAACAGGTTTATGGCGAGTTGCACTTTAAAGTTTGACTATGCTAATATGTTTGTTGATTATATTATTATTATTATTATAATTATATTTCAACTCTGAGCACCATCGTTATTCTTCTTATTTCTAATTAACACACGGCACCACTGAGTTACTACTTTTGTGTGTTAAAATATGTATAGAACATGTAAAAGCGTTTAAATAAATGTTGTTGATATTGATCTAAACTGTTAAATCCTTTCCTCCTTTCCTCCATCTTCCATTTCACAGTATTCAGCGACCACTGATCAACACGTCATGTTATGCAGTTTAAGTGTGGAGATAGGAAATAGGACGTTTTATGTATAGTGAGAGTGAAACAGTTGTGCCAATAGAAAAGGCTGTTCCAAAGTGAACATTTTCCTAAATATAAAGCCATGTGTTAGTTAACTGCTCCTCCCGCTCCTCTGGGGACCTGAGCCCATCTGTGAAGTCCATTCCCTTCGTCTTCCACACAAACTGCATCCGTATTTAGAGCTGGGCCTCAAAAACACAATTCCCAGATGTTTCCAAAATTCTTTGCTGCTCTCTAAGACCGGCCATGATGCAACAGATGGATCACAAGGTACTGATCATCCCACTGATTGTGAACAATTCACCATGTCCCCATTATCTGTCGTTTGACAAAAGGTGATTGCCTATTAAAACACTGATTACAACAAGTCGTTAAGTTCTTAATTCTAGTCCAGTTCATCTTTCAATAATAGTCCGTAAGCATGTGACATTGAAAGATGTTGGATTCTGATTTACTGCAAAAAGTTTACAACTGCGTACTGATTAATGAATTAAACTGATACTGAATTAAACTCAACACTCAACACTTTGACATTTCGACTCCATTCTCCATATACAACATTACAACTTTATTTCTCCACACTTTATTCGAGATATGTAAAATACAAAATAAATGCTCTTTCGCCACTCATTTAGTTTGACTTGATTCTCAACATTGTGAGTTTATTCTTGATGTTACAATTAAAATACTGATTTAATCGGAAAACCTAACTCTCAACACTACTCAACTGATTTAGTTTGGCTTCACATATCAATCTTCTGACTTTATTCATGAAATACAAATATTAGCTATGCAAATATTAGTTCCAGGCCATACTTATATATATCAAGCCTGGAACTAATTCTCTTCCAAACACATGCCAATATATTGAATATATTTTTCTTCTTACTATTTTCTCACCTTTTAATCGACAATATTTAGACGATTAATCAATAAAATCACTGGTGTATGAATCAGTAATTAAATACTTTTGAGATAATAGTTAATTTACAAATGTGTCTCACAGTAACACAGGATTAAGCAGTGACATCTCAGATTATCCACTGAGCCTTGGCTCCACGAGTCAATGTGTGCTCTCTAAACACGCGTTGCGTAATTAACAACCCTGCGAAGACAAATGAAATCCCCCGAAAAGCTCCTACCACCGTCTCCACGGTGCAGCGGCGGCCGAGGCGAGGCGCTCGACTTCAGAGGAAGCTTCCACAGACGTCCGGCCCGTTTTCAACACATCGGCGTGTGCGGGGAGCTGACGTGACGCGGCAGTGGGGCTGTCTCTCCTCCGCGCTGCCTGCATTCATAAACGGATATGATAACCCAGCGCTGAGAGCACCGGAGCAGCGACATCAGGCGGCTCTGACCATGGCGGAAGAGGACGACGTGAGGATTCGGATCTTACAGAGCCTGCGGGGGAAGATATGTAAGTAGACCCCCCGTTCCCCACCCATCTCCCGGCGGCGCGGAGGTGTTGTGTGGGAGAGGTCGGCGGTAGAACCAGGGATAGAGCGGCCGCGGCGGTGGCAGGGGGGAAGCCGGAGGGGCGCGGCGGCAGTGCGGGCGGGCGGGCGGGCGGGCGGCAGTGTGGAGGCAGAGGCAGCCAGTTCATCTGGTCGGTCCCCTGGTTAACGTCAGGTTAGCCTAGCATGCTAACAGCAGCGGAGGGCTTGTTGTGAATGGTTTCATTCATCGGGCCGCGACACACGGTCGCCAGTTCAGTAGTTTGAGCAGCTCGGGTGTTTGAAGAACATTAAAATGACATTATTCCTTCTTTTCTTTTTTAAATATGAGAGGTTGGTGTTGCCCAGAGCTTCCCGGTTAAGCTAAGTTACCTCTGGTGGCAAAGCAGGCAGGCTAGCTACCGCCAGTCCATCGTCACTAACCTACTCACTGCAGGCATCTGGCAGACAGGTAACTCACCTCCGGGAATGTTATGGCCCAACAAAGACGTACAGCCACGAACCGTAGATACTGGACGTTACGATGTGGACGTTAAATAGCCCTTTAACTTTCTAGGGCCAGTCACTGGAGGACAGTCCTTCACTGACTGCAGTTTCTCCAAAGTTTGCTCCATCAAGTGTCTGAGTCTGAACTGGATCGAGACAATATAATGAAGACGCATGCAAATGACCCTCCGTCATCATTTACATTCGACATTATTCGATGTGAAACCACACATAGTTGTGAGGTAGCTGTCCTTCCTGCCGCACCAGACACTATAGTCCCAAACGTGGTTATAATGATATTACAATAGTCATGCATCCAATTACAGTACAAATGGGAAGCGTTGGATTCTGAGTGAGGGTTGGACGATATGTCCCAAAATAATATCAAAGTTGAAAATGCATTCATATGAGTCGATGCTAATATTATCATCGTAATAATAATATAATATTGTTTTGGCTCCTGACTGGAGGTTTTGATTTGAAGCTCTTCTTTATGGACAGACAATAACAACCACTTTAAAGCATTTGACAAATCTGAGGTAGATCAGTGATCTAACACCAGCCTGGATGGTCCAGTTCAGTACCTGCATGTTTGCGAGGCCGGTTTGAATGTGTTATTGTGTTTTTTTGTCAAATTAGTATCATGTTTCAGCCATTACTATTGATACACAAGCCACACTGATTCATATAACACACGTTGACTAGTACATAACAAGGTGTTTTATGTGTTGCAGCTGATTTTGATTATTCTCATTTTTAACACACATCCATCAGTGTATATTCTACCCCGCACCACCCGCTCTGACCTAATTGATCTTGGTTAGTATTCATTTTCCCCAAGTGGCATTGCTTCATCCTAATGGCGAAACTAAACTGAAGTGCGGTTAATCTTCAAGAGAATTAACTTTGAAACAAGCGTGCATTAACGCTGACTTATTTAGAAAATTGTTTTTTTTAATATTGTTTTAATTGTGTCAAGTGTTTTTAAATGTGCTTAGGAGACATTTGAGTTTTAAAGCGGGGCTAGACCATGTCATGGTTGGATATAAATGGGATTTAACTTGTTACTATAAGGTGAAAATAGGTTAACAAGCATGTAAGGCAGGTCCATAGATAGGCACACAACAGGAGGACAGATATCGGTTTCACTACTATGAATTAATAGGAAAACGGTTAGCAGAACAAAATAGAGGAACTGTCATGGCTTGTAACTCGCTTTGCAGTCTTATGAAACTCCATTCTTCCTCGTTCACACTTTGTCCTTTTTCCTTTAGCCTACATCAGTGGAGGTGGCACTCTATGCAAGATGTGTTGCTGCTTTAAATGGACAGAGCACTTTGATAAATGCACCTGTTTTCTTCAACATTGAAATAAAATCAAATGTAAGACCAGTTGATAGAATGACAAAGCAGTCAGCAGCTAAGACAACATACTCTGAACTTAGAGTCGTGGTATTCACAGGGTGACAAGCTTCTGTTTTAGTGTTAATGGTATTGCAGAGGAAATATGGCAGTATGGTTGCCCTGTCAAAGTAAACTATATGTGTTTACGTCTGTGCTCTTGTGTGCCCTACTCCCACCAGGTCATCCTGATCCAAGCTTAGTGACAACTTGCCTGTTTTTACTGACCTTTCCTAAGATTAGCCCGTTAAAAAGCTGATCTCACTGCTGGCTTTCCTAATTAGGTCCCACACATGGCTTAGAGTAACTATCCAAAGCACAAGGATCAATTTAGACTACTGTCTTGCCCCTCTAATCGACCAGTCTAAATCAGACTCATTGTGAAGTTATTGATAGAGCTCCTTTTGAGTGACTCCCTGTTTCAGTTTCAAGCTATATGGGGCTTCGATTCGGTGCATTTTTTTGTGTATGTGTCGCACAAAACCTTGTGCAATGTAATCTGGGTCTTCTGCGATGTTATGGAAGTGTGTGTGCAAGTGATGTGTGTCACAAAGGTGTTTGTCATTTGTGAATCAGCGCTGTACTGTCGCCATTGGTTATGATGAGGAAGTCACTGTTTCATGTTTTTAACCACATATGAGCCTCGTCTACTTCAGCTACATCCGCTCTGCAGCTTGCCCGTGCAACTGGCAAGAGCCGGAGCTCCCATGTGAACACTAGGATGTTGAAAACAAAAGCACATTTTAAAAATGAACTGTGTATGATTGCAATCAATTGTGCTTGTATTGACTAAGATTAGCTTGCACTGAGGTAGATTCAGGGAAGTTAAGATTAACAGTAGGAGTTCACTAATCCAACTATATAAACCTTTTTTTTAGCTTGGAACTGCCATGGTATAGTAAACTGAATTGGCGTACATGCATATGTTCTCAGAACGTCCTCAAAGACTGTCCTGTATTTCTGCTCAAATGTCATTTAGTTAACTTCTCTATTTGGCATACACACGTTTTTGAAATGTCAAATTAATATTCATACCTATTCTGGACTGTATACAAATGGAGAAATGCTATTGAGTGGGCTGGGATAGGCTAATCCCTGATTTGCCAGATATGCTGCGAAACCGGCACATGTGGTTTTGCAATTAGTTGATAATAATTTGGTTCACCATTAATCCAGTTAACTTGATGCTGGTCAAGTAAGTGATGATGTTCCTTTCTTGGTGCTGCAGGTGAAGCTAAGAACCTGGGCCCAGTCTCGGGTCCAAATCGTCAAAGGGATCTCTGCACCGTTTGCACCATAAGTCTGGACCAGGAGGAGGTGTTTCGCACCAAGGTGTTTGACAAAAGCGTCAGGTAAGCTGGAGAACAAACCCTCCATCTTTCGTGGAGTCATTTACAAAGTGGATTCTTGTACCCCATTTTCTTATTGTCTTATTTCTAGTTTAGGTTGTAGTTTTAGAACTGTGGCACAATAGGTTTATAATGAGCCCCCAAACATGAATATTTCATTACATTATAATAATACCATGGTACACTAGGCATACTTTGGTCAGATGATTTGTTACTGGACTACGCGAAGAATTCACAAAAGACCATGGTTTCTTAGAAAATTCTGGATATATTTTTTTGTTTAATATAGCAAATCCAGCGTAGTTACTTTTTGCTCTGACATTGAGCACAGAATCGTTTATGGGGTTCACATGTTGACAAAATATAGATAAATAATGCAGTTTTAACTAGTTTTAACTAACCAGTTTGCCTGGTAGTCCGTCCAGTAGTTTTTGTGTGATTTTGCTAACAAACAAACAAACCATAAGCAAACAGACAAGGATGAAAACCTGAAAATCTCTGCGGAGGTAAAAGCAGGGAAAGCACCTAAATAGCTAATCAGAAATTCAAAATGCACATTAAGTTTAGTGACTGGTTATTAACCATTTGCTGTTTGGGGAGAGCGTGGCCTAGGGGATAGAGCGGGGGCTCTGCAACAAGAAGGTTGCCGGTTCGAATCCCACTCTATCCCATCTGCATGCCTAAGTGTCCTTGGCAAGATACTGAACCCCTAGATGGCCCCTCATAAAATGATGAGTGTTCTAAAAAATGTAAGTCGCTTTGGATAAAAGCGTCATGGGGGGAAATGATCATCTTTAACACTATCAATATTTGTGTGTGGCACTGATACCATTTGAAATTTGATATTTTGGTACAGATGTGGATCAATTTAAATATTTTACCAGTGATTCAGTAAAAGGTGTGTGAGATGGGCATAAAGGAAACCTTTTTTAGAGGTCTATCATCATTGTCGCGTGTCTCACTGTTAACATGGGCCAGTCTTCTCTAGGTATTTCACAACAGCTCTTTTTTTTCTCTCTCTCCTGATTTCAGTGCTGTTCGAAAATATTTTACAGTCTCTCTGAGGAAGTGTGTCCTCCCACGCTCTCTCCCTTCTTTCTCTGTGTCACTCTCAACCACCGTAGCCTCCGTTTAGCACGTCCTAATAATGATTACGATTTTTCTTGGATGGTGCTTGTATGAGCTCCTGTTTCAGAATCAGAATTAGAATTTTTTTTATTGCAAATGTATATTTGCACATACAGGAAATTGCCTTGTTGTGTTTCTAATGGTTTAAAGGCTGTGTGGACACAGGTGTTTAAAAAAATCTTCGGTCAAGCTCGAGCTCTCATTATTATTCAGAAGCAGAAGGGAAGGTACGTCAGTAGGTGTATGTTTGAGATTGTGCAAAATGGTGAGGTGTTTAATTCCATGTGATGTTGAGTAGTATGTGTGGGCGTTTACGAGGATGTGTTGGCCAAACCCTGTGCGGAAGTGTCAGGGAAGATATTTCACCATCCAAGATGCATAAATAGTAGAGAGGAGCATCAGTGCAGGAAGGGTTTAAAAAGCCAAAGCACAATGTTGCAGTTGTTGTGAATATTTGTTCCAATCTGCGTAATTACCAGGCTAGTTCGAGTCAGTGTTTGAAAATGGATGAAATGTAACTGTAAAGTATAATTCATTAAGGCACATGAACCATAAACTCCAACAATGTTTGACAGGCAACCACATGTCTGAGTAGCACTTGTTTAGGTTATATTTTCTGAAAACAAGCATATTTATACACCAAGCAATTGTCTGGTTGTTTATACCGGTATGCTTGTTTCCCTTCCCCCCAAATGAACATAACAGACTCCAAACTTGCCTTGCCCTTAGAGGACTTGTAGGTAAAGTTTAAAAGGGGGGTTGAGGTTTTACTTGAACATATAAAGTGTTACTCCAGTGCATCTGTGTGGAGGACTGTTTGGTCTGTTTGGGACAGGTTGTCCGTCTGCAGGCAGCACCTGCATCGAGGTAGTGCTTAACCTAAAATCTGCTGTGTCGGGTCAAGCTGTCTTGCTCGTAGTCTTGTTCGTGACGTGGTTGTGTTGGCAGGACTGAGTGGCACAGATGCTAGGGCCCTCTGTGTTCCTGCCAGCTCTGACAGGGGTAGTCAGTCCTCTGCTGAACACAAAGCCAGGTTATGTGGACGAATCCAATAGACAAATAGGCACTTGTCAGTCTCTGCAATTATATTATTAAAAATGAATGTTTCAATTCCTTAATCCACTTTCTAACACACACTATGAACTACTATTACAGTGGGGAAACAATGAATAAAATATAAAAGAAATGTCAATAAATCTGTATTTGTTAAATCTGACATTATATAAGGGCTATGTTTAAGAAAATTAAATCATGATGTTTCCGTCATTAGAAATTTCAGATTTCAATCAGAAGAAACTCATATATAATATTATGGGGAGAAAAACATTAACCCTACACGGTGTTGTACAGTCTTAACAGGTATAGTTGACATGGTTGGTTATGTATTTATTATTGGTCACTTGCTTCTATTTGTCTTCCTTTGTTCAGAATATCAGGATAGAATCAAATTTGACCATGCCAGTAAAACAAAGGATTTGCCCAGTAAATGCAGTTTTCTTTCTCTTTTCCAGAACCTTAGTCCTACCTCTTTTATTTTACTGTCCAAATATTTTTGTCACTTTATAGATGTTTTTGCTGTCTTGGCTCTTTGCTTGTATTTTAACTTTTTAGTTTGAGGTACACTACTGCTGATTAAGGAGAACAAGAAATTGTTTATAGAGAGAATGGATGGCAAAAGTGACAGATTTAAACCGAGGACATGGTGAGAACATTCCCCTCGCCCGTGATGAGTCATGAGGGCACCCTGTGTTGTCCACCTTATGCTCAGGCACTTCAATCCCATTAACACATATTGTCTTTATGATCATTTTGCTCTGGTTCAATAATATAGTTATGCTGCAGCTGTAGAACGACATGCATTCCACATAAATCCAGGGTCATAAACACCACCTTGTATCACGCTCGTTACGTCATCGTTACAAATCAGCAGCAATGCGTTGCACGAGGACTTTCATTTAGCGAGCACATGATACACAGTATATTATCAGGTGAATGCTATTTGTCCAAGAAATTCACGTGCACATCCACTGCTTACAGAGATAAAATACTGTTGCCTTGGTAGATACTTGCAGCAGATACTGGGGTAGAGGAACCAGGTCTAAATCCCAGAAGCTGCAGGTAATTTCACAGTGCCCACTGTAGTTGTTTTGTGTTGAGAAACCAGAGTGCAGTCTCAGTTTCATACTCTTTATGTTTTCAATCTTAAGTTCCCTTTTGAGGACATCGCAATGGCGAACCAAAGTCACTGCTGACGACAAATCTTGTGATAGTTGCTATCATGCCAGGAGCTACTCTTGCCTTTTGGTGTAGTTGTGTGTTTTATACATGTATTCCATAACTCAGCAAGCCTGCTTTACAGAAGGGGTCAGAGACAGTTGACTGACCCAGAGTGAAGGGAGATTTTTACAGAAGGGAGAGTCTGTATGTAATGAAGCTGTGATCAGGGGGCTTTCAGACTTGGAGGTGAGGGCCATTGTAAGGGGTGATGAACTAAAGATAAAAAGGGGGTGGAAGAAAAGGGCACTTTATTCACACAGGTACATGACAAGATGGGGGTACAGTCTTTAACACCCATCTGAATGTAACACAAATGTGCTATCAGACAATATGTAGAAGAGGAAGTGTGTGTTCAAATTGTACATTGAGTATTTTTACTACACACAGGGAATAAATGTTGATTAATAAAAGTCCCAATCCCGATTTCTTGAAAAATGATAACTTGGCTTGGAACCAGATGAAACTAGCCTGGCCCTTAATAGAAAGAATACCTCAGCCAAGCCGCAACAGAAATTACCAAAACATTTTTAATAACATCATGGATCTTTGCCCTGATCCACATCTGTACCAAAATGTGTATGGGTTCCTCCTTGACACATGCTCAACCCCTCCACAAAATGTCATAGAATTAGGTTAAATAGAGCAGCTTTATCCTAATCCTGCTAACAAACACAAAACAACTTCCTCAGCTTAGATAATGCAATTGCATTGACCATCAGGTGAAGTGAGTAAAACTCGTGCATTAAATACATGTGATGATTTTATTTTTCAGTCTGATCACACGTGTGTTAAGAAATGCCATGATTATCTGATTAATCAAATAGTCGATCTAATGAATATTAAATTGGACCACACATATTCTCACACGCTCCTCTTGTTTTTTCTAATTTTAACTTCTGCTTTTATTTGCAGCCCTTTCTATGGCGAGGACTTCTACTTTGAGATCCCGCGTCCATTCCAGTGTTTATCCTTCTATGTTTATGCCAAGAGCGTTTTTCAAAGGGACCTAGCTGTTGGTAAGTCGCATTAAGTAAGACATTTACACAAGTATATAATATTTGGATGGCCGGGTTGTAACTTAATTTTGACTCTTCAGGCAAGGTATCAATCCGGAAGGATGACCTGTGTAAATACAGTGGGAAGGAGCACTGGTTAAGCCTTCAGCCAGTAGATCCCAACTCAGAAGTCCAGGTAATGTCTAGGAAGAACTTCACTGTTTTAAATCATGAGTTAGAAAATGTGGCTTATATCACCAAAACAGTTTGGTTGCTTGTGATTTTTAAGTTGCCACTAATCTTCATGATAGTGTAACAGGTGTAAACCTTTTTTTCCTTCAGCCTTTTATTGATAATTCCTTCAGGGCTGCTGTTGTTATTCTTATCACATGTCGAGCATGTTGGGCTGTTCCGCTTGATCAGATTTTTGTGGTCTGGCTGCTTTGGGGTGAAACCGCTGTAGCTAACATATTGACTCTAGCTGCCATTATCCCACGCCAGACTATTCTGGGTATGTGCTGCTATGCTGATTCACACTTAAGTAGACACTTTGAGCTGGGAAGTTACATTAGAGAGTGATGGAGGTGTTGCTGCAGTTCCTTTCTGCCATGGTTTTAGCGGTTTCTCTAAGCTGTGAGCAGCGTTAACTCATATTTTGTGAAATTACTTAGTAAATGAAATCTGCAGAAATAGGACAAATAATACACATTTATTTTGACTATATTTGTCGCCCAAAATTGAAGAGAGGGAATTGTGATGCAAGGGTTATTTTGCTGATGATATTGGCTCATTCAGACCCTTGCAAAGTAGTCAGTATTGTATTGGCTTAAAGGTCTATCTTGCATCAGAAAGAACTGCTGGCCATCTCAGCAAAGTGCTGAATTGCAGTGAGTGCAAGTGTGTGGGCGTTTTTGTTTAGCCTCGCTCTGTTGCTCACTCTGTCGCTCTGTATCTCTCTATCTCTCTAACTCCGACACTTCCGAAGGCAAGACCAGCAGCCTTCACCACATCCGACGCTGTAAAAATCCTTCTGAGTGATGTCAAAACTGCTGACAGCTGTTGTCACACTCGCTACCGCCATGAACTCAAAGCAGCATCAAACGTGAGGTGGAGCTGGGCCACAAGTCTAGAGAGTAACAATACATTCATTGTATTCAAATGAAATGCAAGGAACGTATTTTTGCATGTATTAGTAAAATAAAACCTGATCAGTGATAAGGTTGGCCGAGAGATTTGGCATCCAGTCATTTTCTTGCAACCACATACTACAACCCACATCTGGTTTTTGCACCCACGTTTTGATTTGGGATTCAGCTTGAAACTTTTGCCTTGTGCCCCGACATAAGACAAAGATCTCATGAAACCTCACCCACCACTGAGTCACTCTCCTCTCCCCATGTTCAACAGGGTAAAGTCCACCTTGAGATGAGATTGAATGAAGTGATCACAGAGAACGGCTCAGGAGGTCAGCACTTACTAGTCAGGTGAGTACGCCAAAATAAGCTAGAATATGCAGGCTTTTTTAACGTGGGTAAACCAGCTAAAAAAGGCAATTGGCACCTTTCCCATTCCCGTCTCCTTTTCTTTTCTTTGAGCGTAATGTTCAATGTCACAAATGCACCAAAAACTGAGGCACTCTTTCACCTTGCTGTCTTAAAAAAATGTACACATTAACCAGGGCGTCATGAGCCAGAGCAAATAAAAAACAGTGATTGCCGTCACAGTGATGACAAATAAAATTTTCCACGCAAAAGTACAGCTAATGCACCCATAATGAGGGGAAAACATCGTCATCATTGATTGATTCTATAAAGTGGCAATGTCGTAGTGGACTGTTACAGATTATTTGTGTGCCACAATATTAGTCTATTGATCACCTTTACCTCCCAGCTGGAAAATTGTCCATCAAAAAGTTTCTACATAACAGAAGCTGCTATGACAAGGGCGGATCGAAAGAAAGCACTCAGGTAGAGCACATGTGCGCGCATGTACATGTGTGTGAATGTCAGACCTCGTGCTGTTTACATGTGATGTTTCGCACCCCTCATTCATACTTGTATAGCAGGTTAATGAGGAGGAAGTTATGGCATCTGAGCAGGAAGCCTGCGACTCTCACACGGCAACCACTGTGGTTTTCTCTGCCGTCATTCACTGGGTTATGCAGGTTGTTTGCTAAAACTGTAACTGCTCCCTGTAAGCGCTTGCCATATGTACACACTTACACTCCTCTGCAGTGTGATTAGTCACCAGAGATGGTACGAGCAGAGCGCGATGGGTTCGAGTTAAAGACTGTGAGATGCACTGGAGAGTCCATTGGGAATATCGCCATGGCACCCTGGAAGGTTATGTACAAACATCCTGACATTCGCACTGTGTGGCGTCTCCCTCTGGCCTCACTTAGTGTTGGGCTGCATTCATTGGTATTCTCTGGTGACTCCTGCTCTGCAGCCACATCCTGTTTAGAGTGCCGACAGTGTCTGTTTGTTGTCACCTGCACCACCTGCGAAAAAAAGCAGTGGCCCCTGTGTGACAGGAGCCGAACATGAACACTATAACCTCATGGCATCAATGCATAGTGCTGTCTTATATAAGTGGTGGTCTTGATACTTGATGGCAGGTTAAACATGTCTGAGAACTGTTGAAAAATGAAACAGGAAATAGTTTGATATAGTGGTAAACTTTAAAACTATTTCACTCAAAATACGTAGTGTATTTTATTGTATATTCGTAAGTGTTCTACTTGATGTAAACATCTCTTTTAATCAGTGCCACGATGAAGCAGACTTACAAGGGTTAATATTTCTGTTGGACCCACAAGAAATTGTTTACCATTTATAGCTAATTTAATCTCTCACAAGGTCTGAGTCACTGTAAAGTCAAATCATACTTTCTTGAAATATTGAAGTTTTTTTTTAAGATGATCAGCTCCAAAACAGCACTAAGCTGAGTGGATTGATCTACACTGCACTTAACATGAAACCATGTATATATATTTTTGTATTTGGGTCTTAAACTCATTATAATAAGACTGTACAAATTGTATTTAACACATTGTCCATTAAGTATTTAGTAATTGTTTTGTTTTTCTTTGCAACATCCTGCAGGATAATAGAGTGTCAGGAGCTGCCTTTAATCAGCGGGCAGAACTGTGACCCCTATGCCACCGTGTCACTCGTTGGACCTGCCAGGTAAGTCTGCAGATGTACACCAACGGAAGGCTCATCATTTTTTCAAAGAAAATATTAAGTAGGTATCAAAATACTTCAGACAGTGGTTATCAGATGATATAGCGAACCCCGAAAGTTGTGCAACTTTATCTATTCAATGAATAATATTCACATTTATATCAATTCATATTTACAGCATCTGTTCATCACAATATTTAGCTTCTCTGTTCACCAATATGTTTTGCAGAGGAGCTGCTACTGCAGCACAATGAATATGACCATAAATTTGAGTATTTCCTTGAATAAAAGTAGTCCTGTGAACTCTAATAAATACCAGTACGATACAGTATGAAGCAGTACGTCTTCCACTTCAGTAAATATTTCCGAATAAAACCCCCTTTTTAAACAAACGAATGGATTTGGTCAACAGAAACTTTAGTTTTGAATTCAGAGAAAGAAAATGTTCTCTGATTATTCTGCTGTGAACCACAATGTTTATCTTTCTATGTCACAAATGTATTTCCAACACTTCCTGAACCCTCTTCCAAGTAAAGAGCTCCAGCGTTTCACTTTCTGTATCCATTAATTTGTCACAGGGCTTTGATTGTTATCGTAAGACTGGAAGATGCATGTCTTCAAACTGTAACTGCAGATGGAAACTCAGCCTGAAGCAGTTTGATCTTGACAAAGCAAATGATGACATTGTTTAGATCACTAGATCTAATGGCTCTAATCTTAAGGCATATGAATAAAAGCAGACTTAAAAAAAATGATAAAACAATCAGGAAAATCAAAGCTTTACTAAAAGATTTCTGTAATGTTTCTCCTCAGGTCTGACCAAAAGAAAACAAAGGTGAAAAAGAAAACCAGCAACCCTCATTTTGAAGAGACCTTCTTCTTCGAGGTAATTTGCTGTGGAATAAATCATGGGTTTGAAATGATCTCATGGTTACATAATTCTTAGAGTACTTGAGAACCTGTCAGTAAGCCTTGACATGTTCACCCTCAGGTCACACGATCCAGCAGCTATTCCAAAAAGTCTCATTTCCAAGTGGAGGAGGAGGACATTGAGAAACTTGAGCTCAAGTGAGTGTTTTCTTATTTTTCTTTGTTCCATGTGTTGCTCTTTCTCTTTCTCTATATCTCCCTTTATAGTGTTGACAGAAGAAAAAATTATTTCTCTTACAACAACAACAACAAGACAAAAAAGTCAATTTGGATCTGGTGTGTTCTGACTACTGATAGAGAGCCTTGGTTTCTGGTTAAGGATATGTGGGGCTTCCATCACAGTGGACTCATAGCTCACTGGGTAAGACTAGACAGAGTCAAAGGTAAACACTCATGCATGATTTTGAGGTTTGGATTTGAGGTGGTGTCATTGCACGGGCATTGTATTGACGTTTATGCACCAACCAGGTAAGCACCACTCAATAGGGACCTTTATTTTGTCCATAGTGGTATTCCGTTTGGGTTGAAAGCTCTCACACACACACACACACACTCACACACACACAATGCTACAAAGGTTATTCTTGGTTTAGTATAATTGCTTTTATTCACTGATGAAATGCATAGTTTCATTTCTCATCCTCTACATTTCCAGAGTTGATTTGTGGAACAATGAGAGTCTGGCTCAGGACGTGTTCCTTGGTGAGACGCGGGTCCCTGTCAAGATCCTGCGGACGGACCACATCCACAAAGCCTGGTAAGGACTGGAGAGAAGAAAATGTCTTTTAAATTCCTAATGTTAAGCATCCACGATGAATGTAAAATATAAAATGCATTGTTTAGGTACAAACGCATAAATCAGCCAGATATGAAGAGCATCCACATTTCTGCATTCTTGTGTTTCTTTCTCCTGTTGCAAAATAGAAACGATGAATATTAACATCCATTTATCAATTTTTACTATAATGAAAAAGGTCCCAATCTCAGGTCATATTCATATGATACAAGGAAGTCTTCGGAATAATTTAGATTAATTTAAGTTTTTGAAGTAGGGTTCAAATGCAGTCCTGTTTTCATTGTGATTATTTTAGGCAAAAAGTCAAATTTGTTTTTAATGTAAGTTGCTAGGAGCAATTCAATTTATTTATATAAATAGAGGAATACAATTGACAATTTGTTTACGAAAATAAAGCTGGCCGGACACAAGTAAACAGATGTCAATAGTAGCATTGCGCTCCGAAAGTCTTCCATGTATTATATTTAAATGCATTTAAATATCTTATTCAAAAAATGTATTCAGCAGAAGTATAGCATGTTTTGTTTACATCATACACCTTTGTCAGCACCTCCTTAATGCAAGCAGCATAATCAACCTGCCAGTCTGTCACAGTCACTTCATCCTAGTACTTTGGCTGCATTTGGGCAAAACCGGCCTGTTGTTCTGTTTGGCTCTGAAAAGGCCCATTTTAGATTTCCACAGAAGATAATATGAAACTGTAAGATCTCTGCTAAAAGCATACACCAGTCCTGGCTCAGGTTCAGGACTATCAGACTCTCTTTTTTTGTTTCTCGTTTCTGTGTCCTTGTTTTAATTCAGAGAAAGGGTCATTTGTTTCCATCTTGGTAAAATAACTTGACCGTGGAAACATGAAGAAGGGACAGTGAAGAAAAAATAGTCCTTCAAATGTTTAATTCTTAAAAAATGTATAAGATTGGTATCTTGAAACAAAACCAGTTAGAAACTGACATCATGGTTCGTCACATTCCTCTTCAATAGATCAGGTCAGGTGGGTCTTCATGCATTAGAGTCTTCCTCTTTGGGAGTTACGTCCTGTGTGTGCATCATGACAACTTGTACTGGTAACTAGTTGGTGCCATTAGAAGGTGAATTGACAGTCTTCCTACATTTTCCCCCTTTTTTGTGTTCATTGCGTGGGTGTTCCCTTGCTTTGCGTCAGTGTATGTGATTGGGGGTTATGCCAGATAGCAATCTGTTGGTACATGAGGGCTGTGAGTTGTGTGTGGGTGGTGCGTTTTCTGCATGTTGGCTGTATCTCGTATTGATGCTGGAAATCGCCGATGTGAAGACTGCTCTGCAACGTCCCTGTTCTCCTGGTAACCATGGTAACAGATCAAGCAGTTTAGGGAAGATCCCATTTTGCAATATGCAGCTTTTGAAACAGTTCTACTCTCCATTTAGTCGTTTTGCTCCACCTGTTGGCTTCTAGAGAGATGTGCATATTTCATTATACATTAATGCATTTGAGCACATAAATGACTATTTATGAATGCCCCATTTTGGTTTTTCTGCACAACCTGTCCAATATTTTGTAGAGCCCGCCTGATATAGATTTATGTTTATACAGATAAAGAAATGGCAATGATTCTTAAGATGTCATTATCAAACCCTTATGACAAAGAAATTTCACAAGGGTTAAACTATATGTCTGATATGAACCATGTTGATGGACAGTATTTGTCTCCCTGTGGTCAGGTATCTCCTCCAGCCTAAAGGGAACGGCAGCAAGTCCAAGTCGGATGATTTAGGATCGTTACGTCTGAAGCTGACCTACATAGAAGACACTGTGCTGCCATCTGCCTGCTACACACCACTCTGCAACCTGCTGCTCAAATCCCCAGATGTGAAGGTGAGGAAACGGCCTAAGTTACAGGAAATCCTGAGATGGTGGAAAAGCTGATAAAATATTACACAAACATACATTGCCAGTTTCAGGTAGATATCAGATAATTCCAGGTGGTGTAGTTTTCCTTTTATACCTCATTCACCTCACCGCATCTCTTTCTGAAGTGTATTTAAACATAATCATGGAATTGATGAAGATAATTGCAAAGTTATGTTCTTTCTCCATAACTTCCTTCTCTCTGCAAGTGGTGTCTTTCCCCTTTCCACCTTCTCAATGTCCTCTCGTCTTTCTTTGCCTCCCTCAGCCCATCTCCGCATCCGCAGCGCACATCCTGGGGGACATCTACAGAGAGCGGTACGAGGCTGTTCTGCCCGTGGTCCGACTGCTGCTCCACCACAATCGCTTTGTGCCTTTTGTTTCTGCTGTGGCGGCGCTAGAGCTGGACAACACTCAGTGAGTACTTACACATTTATAACACAACGTAGAGGTACAGGTGTACAGATAAATGTCATTAACGAACTGTTACTTCTAGGTTTTGTTAAAGTTTGACAACCTGGTTTGGATTTATTTTAGTTTTTACACTCTTTCTTTGTGGCTGTGATGATATAATCAAATTGACATTGCAAACAGGAAGTAGGTCTGGAGACGATAAAGGGTGGATTTTCATGTTACCCCCTTAGACTTGTAATGTATAGGAGGTTGGATTAGATGTCAAATTTGGCCATAATTACAAAATAAGACCTTTTGTGGTTAAAAACACATATTCTTTTTTTTTCTTTAAAAAAACATCTGAAATCGTTCCTTTTTCATGAAATGTGGTCAAAGTGGTTCTTAAGTCTGGATGATGATGGTGGAACATTTCTGTGTCCGTACAGGGAGGCTAACACTATATTCCGTGGCAACTCACTGGCAACGCGCTGCATTGATGACATGATGAAGATTGTGGGAAAAAATTACCTGGCAGTTACCCTGAAGCCTGTAATAGATGAGGTATGAGAAATAAGGGCACACACACACATGCACACAAACACACACGGGCACACTCAGATGCCAGAATGGGCATGAATCACTGAGGTCAATAAGGAAAACTCCAGTGAAACAGCTGCACTTCCATTGCAGGCAAGTAGATGTAAAAACTAATTGTAATTAGTTTTTACAAGTTCCATCAACTATTTTTTGAAAAAAGTTTTTCAATAATTCCCTTCAAATGACCCAGGTCAATGGGAATAAAATCTTCTTTTTTTTTGTCTTCCTTTTATGCTGGTCTTACTGAACCTGTGACTTGTCTTTAGTTCTAGTTTCAAGAAAAGCAGAATACATCTGAAATTCCACACAAACACAAGATGCTTTGTTTATTTTCTAAATGATTAATTTGGTCTAAACCTGATTGTTATTTGATTTCTCCTTTCAATCTCATATAGATTTGTGAATCCAACAAAACCTGTGAGATAGACCCTGTCAAACTAAAGGAAGGTGACAACGTAGAGGTCAACAAGGTAAATGAGATGTCTCTTATACTCCTCTCCACAGACGAGCAGAATATTTGCATTTCTTCCGACTTTTATCACGCTCATAAATCTGTACAACATCAATCTATGCAGCATTTGTGATACCGAGCTGAATCAAAACGCTCTGTCTTGTGAAACTATATTTCTGTCTGACAGACCAATGGTTGTGAAATATATCACCCAGATCATTCTTTATTGATGTTGCCTTAAATCAATAATGCTTTCCCTGTCAGGATTGTGCATGGTATGGTATGTTGGATATGGTATGTAGAGTGGTACAGATGTTGTTGTCAACTCTGCAGGAGAACCTACAGGGTTACGTCCAGAAGGTCTTTTCCTCCATCACCCAGTCCAGCTCGACCTGTCCCCCGCTCATGTGTGATGTCTTTAGGTCACTGAGACACTTGGCCTCTAAGAGGTTCCAAGGTAAAAAAAATATTTTGTCCGTTCCTTTTTTTTCACCAAATCTGTCTCCAGTACCAGGCCAAACTTGTTTACAGTTTGACTAATTTGTAAATGTACACTATATTTTCTATTTTAATAACATTTCATGCTGTAGTTTTTAGTAACATCGTTATACACAACAGATAAGATCACTGGGGTTTTAATTTGTGAATATCTTTTACCACTAGGTGGAACCAAATCTAGTTTAAGTTGAGTTCCATCTTGTAGCATTGGAAACATCTCATAGTAAAATGATGGAGAATAAAGTCACCCTCACCTTCTTATGTTTGTTTCGGAGTTGACCATGGAAGCTGTAACTGTCTCAAACACGTTCTTTCTTTCATTCTCCCTCGACAGCCGACCCTCACGTTCAGTACTCAGCTGTTAGCAGCTTTGTTTTCTTGCGGTTCTTTGCTGTGGCCGTTCTTTCTCCACACTCCTTCCAGCTACGCTCACATCATCCTGTAAGTGCATGGACGCTCGACAGCTAACCATTTAACAAACACAGTACACACTCTGGCTTATGCGTTACTGATTCTTTTCAATTGTCTTCAATTTTAGGATCCTGAGATTTCCCGCACGCTCACTCTCATCTCAAAAACCATCCAGACTCTGGGCAGCTGGGGTAGTTTGTCCAAAAAAATGGTAAGATGAACCGCAGTAACTTTATTTTAACAGTGGGAGGGATAAGGGATTACGATTTTTATAAATGAAGACTTCAGTTTGGTCAGAGTAAAATATATATCTTTTTGTTTAAAACAGCACCAAATAATGTTAAATACTGTTTATGCAGTTAAATATTATCTTATGCAGTTAATGGTTAAGACTAGGACTTCAATGCTTATTTATGTCTTTATTTATTTTCAATTTTCAGTCTAGTTTCAAAGAAACCTACATGTACGACTTCTTCAAATCATTCCAAGAGGACAAGTGTATCGAAAGAGTTAAAAAGGTATTTTCAAAACCAATCAAATTATCAGCTTTTATGTTGTTATTTTAATTTCAGTGACGTCATTGTGGATTCTGTTTTGCAGTTTCTAGATGAGATCTCCTCAAACGTCAGCAAAGGGTCGAGTGGGCTGGAGGACGCAGTGGTTCTCAAGGAGGGGTGAGTGATTTAATAGGAGCCTAAAGAGGATCAGTAGAAAGGAAATGTAAGATAAAGAGACTTAACCATTATTACCTACACAAAACGTCTGCTTTAATCATGAATTGGTAACTGAAGTGTTATATTTGCAATAACAGATGTTTTTAACCAAGATTTCACGATAGCTTCATGCAGCCAAGAGGAGAAATCGGTGCATTTGCCAAAGCAAAACAACCAAGAAACTGTCATAAACAAATAGCTTTAAATCAGATCAAATGCAACTGGAGCTGAGTTGGACATTTTGACAAAACGAGAAGAAAAAGCTTAAATTAATAAAATTTCACAAATGCACTGTATAAACTTAGCTCTTGCAAAAAATAGGAGCCCACTCTTGCAAAAAAATGACAGACTTTCTGAATCTCAATCTTGTTTGTGTCCTTATAGGGAAGTACAGAAACGTGCCCAGGGGAGGAAACGCCTGGGGAAGAAAAACTTCAAAAAGCGATGGCTCAGAGTGACCAACAGGGAGCTCTCCTACCACAAACACAAAGGTGAGGATAGTTTCTATCATTTCAGTTCAAACCAAACCTTTCACATGTCAAACTTGTATCGCTAGTGCAGTGCCCATTCTAAACGGTCGGTTTAGAATGGGCATGTTCAAACAAATCGCACATTAACGGAAGCGACAACTGATTCTGCACTTGTGTGTAAGAGTTATTATGCCTGCTGTGTCACTCTGTCTCTCCCTGTCTGTAATCTCGCGCTCTCTCTTTCGCTCTCTTTCGCTCTCTTTCACGCTCTCTCTCTCTCTCTCTGTCCTTCCCTCTGTCTCCCTCTCTCTAATCTCTATGTCTTTCTGCCCTTCTCTCACTCTCTCCCTCGAACCAACCTGGATCACGTTGAAATATAAACATTTAGGTTTTATATATCTCTCTTAATTTCTCGGGAGGAATTTTCGAATCATTATTATTATCTGTATTGAAAATTTGAAAACTTAAACGTAACTTTAACTCGATTTTGTGACAAAATCTAAGGCCATACCATCATAGTATTATATTTGATAGATGTATCCTTTTTATTTCTCTTACCTCTTTTATTCTGCTCTTTTTAATCTCTTTAATTTTGTTCGAAAAAAATTCTTGATTTTAATTGATTTATTACTGTTGTTTTGAAAGTCCCTGTACAGCAGCTTTAATCAACCTCTATATATATAGATGTGCTTTATATATAAAACTTGCCTTGAGCTTTTGCCCTATTTAATGGAAATTCCAAGCTGTGGACCTTCACTTTCTTCTATTTAATGATTTATACAAGGAGTACATTGTTTAACACTAACAAACCTAAGGTACAGGTTGTTATTACTGTGTGTTATTCCAGATATAAATTAAAAACTTCTGCTTTTCAGGCAAAGAGGCCCTCTGCATCATCAACGTCAAACATATCCAGGCGGTCGAGAAACTGGATGAAAGTGCCTTTAACCGCAAAAATGTGAGTCAGTTCTCCTCTGACGCTCAATCAGCACTTTGAGGCCACAGTCCCACTTGTAATGGAAGTTGTATTCCCGGGGCAGTTGAAATAAACGAATAATGAAACATTGTGTAAATAATCCCCAGCCGCAGCCAAGAAGTGAGTTGTCGCTAATGAGAAACAAATTCCCTCAGGTTGATGCAGGTGAAATGTTAAAGTCATCAATCATCTCAGCGCTGCTCTCATTGTTCCATAGACTAACCTGTTACTATTTTAAAACGGGCTGTAAAGTGCACGTCTTCTTTCTTTTCTTTAAGCTGCTCTGTTTCTTGTGTCAGATGTTTCAGGTGGTCCACTCTGAGAAGCCTCTGTACGTACAGGCAGGAAACTGTGTGGAGGCCAGCGAGTGGCTGGATGTCCTGGGTCAGGTCATCCGCTGCAATGAGGGACGCCTGGCCAACTTCCACACATCCAATTACAGCGCCGGAGCCTGGCAGTGCTGCAAAAACCAGAACAACAACGCACCAGGCTGCAAGCCCTGCACAATGTGAGTCCGTCCTCGCCTCCACCAGAAGCAGATGATAATGATCACCTTATTTCTGTATAGCACTAATCTTAACATGGTTACAAAGTACCTCACAGAGTACATGGCGATAAAAAAATAAATAAATACAAATAAAAGGTAATTCTTAAGCGTCACATTTCTAATGCTATATACTATATCAGTATTCACAGAAAATAAACTCAGGTCTGACTCAGTTGGTATTGACTCATTTTTTTTTTTTAAACTACATTTCTCTAATGTTTTCCTTCTCTTTCAGCACTGTGTTGGTCAACCTGCAGCTTGACATAGACTGCGATCGGGAAACGGAGCGAATTTTCTCCCTTCTCTCTTCAAACGACACCAAGCTGCAGGACATGGAGGGTTAGTGCCCGCTCATACAGCACTGTTCATCAGCAGGTTCTCACGATTCTCACGATTGTGGTCAAAACAAGTTCTTCACAGCATTATTGGGTTCCTAGAGGATTACATCACTGTTAGAAATCAGGACATGTAGATGAGCACATTAGAACATTTTAAGAATACGTTAAGATAAATATTAATGCAGGGGCAGGGAAAAATCCATAAATAAACTCTTTAAGGTCACATTTGTCCACATTGTAATTCTCCCTTTAATATTACATATTTCCATGTGTTAATTTTTCTATTCATACACTAGTCATATTTTTATTTAAAACATTTCATTAGAGGTTTAACCCCTGAAGATGCCCTACCTGGTTTTTTGAAGGGGTTCCTCAAAAACAAAACTTAGCTGACAAACAAACAAACATAAACAGAACAAAATGAATAATTAACAATGAGAATGAATGAAACCATCTGGCGACACAGAACAATCAACACAATAACATAAACAGGACAAACACACATGGGCTCTCCCACAGTCTCAAACTACAATTACTATATCAGCTCAACTGTCAGAAAAAATCAATTTATAAAACAGGTGAATATACCAAATACAAAGTCAGAAGTGCTGAGTCTACACATAAGGTAAAAGAGAAGCCACTCTAATGAGTGTTGAGCAGTTTTGAAAAAGTAATTTCCCTGCAGGAATCATGAAAGTCTATCGGATTCATACACATGTGTGAGAATGTATCTGTGTTTAACTGCACATTGTTAAATTTAGATGACATGATCTGTTTGTCAATGATCGATCTGTGAGTAGAATCAAAAGAGATAAAAGTACCATGTTCACATCCATGTTGACTGAATGGAGTGAGACTGGTGTTACTTTCACTCCTGTTCTTTTAACATGTCACCTGATCTCAGTTGAGCTGAAACGTTGTGTATCCTACTGGTGTGTGTTTGGATAGCTGCTACATCACAGCACCTCTGCTTCCTGAGGTTCATGAAGTTTTAGCAAAACAGACGAACTTGTGTTTACTTGTCCGTCAACTTTATTTCACCTGAGCACAGTTAATAAAAATGGCTTCAGTCCCTACATTAGATGTTAACACTAACTTTTCAAAACCTTGCAGTTCAATATTTGCACGCACACACACACACGATTGCTCTGATCAAACATAATTGACATGGCTTTGGCTCCACTAAATAATATAACATTTGCCCTCTCCACAGATGCATGTGCCAGTATGGCGGTGTACCAGGGCCCTCAGCGGGAGCAGGAGGAATGCTCCAAGTTCACCATTCAGGAACCCAAAGAGACGTTTCAGACGCTCAAGCAGCTCCGCAACGTCATGGAGGAACTTCAGAGGCAGCACAACATCAGGAACGACACCACGGCGCAGTACGGCAGCCTGTGAGTCTGCACCGCTGTTTCGGCATGTTGTGTTTGATCTGCAATACATGTCTATGACTTGATAGGCAAATTATTAGATTGCGGTTTTCTGTCCTTTTGTTCTTTTGATGATGTAAAAAAAAGTCCCTCAAAGTCCCACTCTCTTTATTGCAGCTCCTCAAGCTCTTCTTTGATCTTCAAAATAACAAATGAAATTAACCCTAAATATGCCAGATTCTTTTTTCTTCATCAAGATCCATGAATTAGTGTAAAAAGTCCCACCCTTCCACATAGTTTTGTCGTAATCTTTCTAGAGCTTTATGCGTAATCCTGCTGACGAACATGGAAAGGCACTGGGGTGAAAACATAACTTCCTCTATGTTATCACTGCTGCGATCACTCTGAAGTGCCTGTGCACCTCCACACTGAAAATGAACACCTTCCTGCCATCCTGTCTGTTTCAGGGACAACCCGATAGTGGGGAAAACCTCCTAACCAGGCCGGCAGGTGTGGCCTGAGAGGGTCGTACCAGCAGGTGACAGTACTTCACAAGCAGCGCTGCAGTGATACACTGGCGCCAGGAGTTGTCCCATCAAGCTGCTGTGTGTCCAGGAGAAGAACAACTGATACACCCTAACCTCCAGACATCCTGACTCCACCACCGGAGTCAGGATTGCAAGCTTTTTTTCCAGCGTCTCTCCTTGTGTTCTTGTGCCACCTCCTCCCCCCTCCTCCTCCTCCTTCACGTAAAGACACTCCCTCTCTTGTTTTATGTTCACTTCTACGTCTCCAGCTGTATGAAAAAGGCATAGTTAGAATAAGTGTGTGAATAGGCTGCTATACTTTTTTTATTCACCCACTTTTATATCGACAGCTGAGATGATACTTTCCCGATCTTTTAACAGTTTGCTTTTCGGAGTTGATTGATAATCATCATGTTTCTTGAGGAGTGTCCTCCACTTGTGCCCAAGCACATTTAAACACCTTCCTCCATTCTTATTGTCCTTCCTCCTCTTAACAAATGTTTATGTGTATGTATATATATATACATACATATATGTATGTTTATATATATATTAACATATGTACATTTTCTGAGTAGATGAAACCGATCTGCCTTACTTTGATGGATGATTCTTTCAGATTAAATGCTGATGGAATAATGCAGAAGCACTTTAAATATTTGGAGTCCTCCAAATGAAAAACCATTAGATACTTGGTATCAGCTTTTCCCCCAATTGATCAGTTACATGATCATTTTAGTTTCATTCTTGTACAATAACATTGATAGCTTTTAGTTTTTAAAATATTTTTCTTGACCAAAGACAATTTCATAGGTTTGACTTGAAAAAATTAAACATGTATTTTGAATACAAATGTTTTAAAAATGAAGATATATATATATATATATATATATATATGTATATGGTTTATGTGTATGTTGTTGTTTTTTTTTGCTAACATATCCTTTTATTTTGGTGACTTTAGGCAAACGGATTGCATGAGTTCTGTTTTGATTCCTGATAGCACATGACTGTGGTTTCGAGTTGTGTTTGCTGTGATTGTGAGTCTAATCGGTACGTCGTACCTTAGATCCGTGCTGTGACGTCGAGAGCATTGCAACATGTCTGTACTGGCTAAGAAACGAAATGCTGGAGGAACAAATGAGCCCTGTTATCCCTAAATCAGCCCCACCGATCACACCATGTCCTTTTCTTATCTCTCAGACGATCAGTTCAGTGCAGCTCCAGCTGTTGCACTTTATGGTTTTAGGAAATCAGTATGAGACGCAACACTCTGTTGCTTAAAACCTGTTTTTAATGTTTTCCTGACCTGTCACAGCACTCCACTGCCATAACTGCTGCCCAAACCCAAAGAGTCAAGAAAAGTCCTGTGTTGTAAAACAGAAAAATGATATGCATTCAACATAAATAATGATAAGATGCACATTACTACTCCATTTAAATGACTATATCCGAGATAAATTCTTATCCTAACAATCATATTTTGCAAAAGTAGCGCTGCACAGTACAGTAATAGAAACTATTCTTGACACTGACAGAAAGAGAATGTGGATTTTTGAGCTCTTTGGTTTATCTGTCTTCTAAAATTGATATTTATATGGTACTTAAACCAACACTGAAAGTTTTAGGTTGCAGCTTTTTACTCTTTCTATCAGTCGAATTTTTTTTTTATTAATCAACATTTTATTTATGTTGCTATCAAAAACTGAAGAAAAATCTAAATTTGATTCACTCCTGTTTTGGATTTTGTTTGTCTCCTTTAATTTTCCCCATCAATTGCCCATTTGAACAATGAAGTTTTGAAAAAGAAAGAACCTCGCATTCATTTTAACAACAGAAGTTTCATGCTGATGGTTAACTATGATTTTTTTTTTTCAGGCTTTTGGAAAAAAGTTGTTTTGCCTTTGGTCCGTCATATATTTCGAACATGCATGTCTTGTATATTTAACAATATATTTTTTTAGGAAAACCTTTTTTAAATCTTTTTATTACACTGATTTAATTGTTGCTATACTGGTACGTTACCTGGCTCTTTATCTGCAGCACTTCTTTCAGGCTCTTTGTTTTTGTCCAGTCACTGACTGGATGTGGTTGTAGCTGCTGCACTCGTCATTGTTAGCACACTCACTGTAGTGAATAATATTATGTGAGTCTGTTTAATCGGAGCCACAATACAAATGTTAAATTAGTGATTTTAAGTCATTTCATTTGATGATCTTTCTGTGATTTGGAACCTTTTTTAGTTGAGCAGAAAAAAATGTCCTGGGTCAAATTTCAACAACTGTTGGATCTGGATTTGAACTCGTCAGGACATAATGATATTGTTATATACTGTATAAACTTGCATGTCCACTGCAGTTTGTAATGAGAGCACTTGCAGATGATATGCTTGTGTGTTCAGTTTCAAATTAAGGTGACACACGTTTTTGGTTCTTAATTCCTCTCTTTTTGTCATTGAATCACGAGTTATTCCATTTGTTTTCCCACATCATTGCATTGTCTCTCTGTCAAACGACATCGTGCCGTCTCTTCAACCACTAGTTTGGTCGCAGGTGAAAGAAAAACTCGCTCTTATTAATATCTGATATTATCTGGTGACCTTATTAGCCAATTGAATTATAAGTAAACATTAAAAGCTGGTATTTGCAGCATAACTACAATTGACAGAGCATCTTAATGCAGACAAGTCACTTTATTGATCATCCAATTTAACAACATACAGCCAGACAAAAGACTTCTTTGACACCATTACAGTGAAGTTGACAGAGTGTTAACATCGAGTAAACATTAAATAAGTTGGTCCACATTCAGTGAATATTGTGAGATGCATGTGGAAACACGCACAGTGGTCTGGCTGTTGTTGAATTGAAAGTAGCACAGCTCTTCTTGACTCGTTGGATTGTGGCCACAAGGGTTTGGTTTAAACGTTGTCAAACTGAATAAGCTTTGAATGATCCGATGCAAAACAAATCAAACCACATATCTGATGTTTCTGATCTCCTCCTGTTAATATAAATTGAAAAAAACTGTTTTATACAAGACAAAACTGATTTGAGGTTCAGGTTTCCGTTTGGTTGTTTTTTTCGAATACTTACATGAAGTGGAAAAACAATCTAATAATCAACTTAGAGAGGCAGTGGAAGCAGGGTGTAGGTTTAAAAGTCAGCGTGGAGGTTTCTTAGGATCTTTCTTTCTAATGTCAGAGCTTCTCTTTGTCCAGTGTCCAGTCAGTACTTTCAGGAGGCAGACACTAGCTTCACATCTCCAAATAATTTCTTCTGAATGTTTCCGTGCAGCTTCAGCACAGTGTCTATTCTTTTTATACACATGAAATGTTTATTTTTCATACATGGTCTTGTCTGTGTCCGTTTGAAACAAGTTACAATAAACACTTTGCCCATAATTCTCCTGTTTGTCAAGTTTTTGTGCTCTTAGCAATAAAAAAAACCCCACTGATGAGCATTGTGGTGAGACCTGGATTGTGTGTTTATATGTAAGAGGCTTTATGAAAATGTGTGAAGCTGGTTGCATCATCGCATCGGTTGATTTGAATCCCAAAAATTATATTTATCCTCTATATCACGCTCACCAAGGAAATGATCTTTGGTTTTTAGCAGGTTTTCAAAATGTGAGAATGTGGATCCGATTAGAGTTTTTTTAATTTATTTTTTCATTGTGGGTTTTTAACATTTCGATTGATTTTTCTGAGAATAATTCTTGGATCTTGATGAAAGAAATCCGACATGTTTAGGGGCCTGATGTGCATGTCTACTGATTGATGCAGATCCATATAACACTCTGAATGTTGTGAATTGAAACGTGGTTTCATAAGAGGAGGTTTGCACTGAATGCCATTCCAGTCTGTTCTGCTCTTCTCTGGCAGTAGCACAAGAAACAAAAGCTGGGGCCACTTTTCTTGGGTTGGCCGTCTCCCGTCGAGCTTACTTTCCATGCTAGCTAAGAACATACATTAAAGACTAATGGTGATTTGTGTCTTGATTGCCACCTAGTGGCTGGCTGCAGTATAGTTCATTAACCCACCTCCTACATGTTAGTGGGTGAGACATGGACCAAACTAAAATAAAACACATTTTTCTCAAAGAGGGCAAATGTCTATTAAGGTAGTTCTTCTCACACTAATGTTTATAAAAAGTGTTTTTTCTGGTAAATTTGGTTATTTTTGTCAACAACAAGATGAAATGTCTCGATTGACAGCTGAGACTCACTCGCGATTGGTCGAGCACATGCATCAGTGGGATCTCGTTACAGGGGCTTCATCCCGTGTTCGCTACAACAGACAACAGACAACAGGCTCTAAATGCACAAGATGTTACCGTTCAGATCCAGGACCTTTTTCTTTCATTTATGGATAGTGTGAGGAAGTGGAGACACGTCATCCATCTTTATAGTTCATTGCCATGAGCCTTCCTATATTGTCTTTTTGACTATTACTATATATATTTCTTTGAAGCTAAATATACTTATATACAGTCTATATCATTTCAAGTCAATTTGTTAGGCTAACTAGCTGCTGCCTGAGGCTTCATATTTAATATATGGTATCAATATTTTCATTAATCGTGCTTCATGAGAGCGAACAAGCATATTTTTACCGAACGTCAATTTACCCCTTTTATTCCTGAATGCTTAGTAAACATCTATAGGATTTAATCTAAAAATAATGTGTGCAACAAAGACGAAAGCGGTGAAATGCCACTAATAAGAGGGTCGGGTTTGTGTTGTCAACCTCTGCTTTGTTCCCATCTGTCATTGTCAGCGTCGACATGTGGAAACACTCCGTTCCAAAGGCTGCCTTCACTTTCTATCAGGGAGGGAATCCAGCTTAAAGCTTTCAGTGCCAGGAGGATTTTTGTGTTTCAAGGATCAACTTATACCACAGAAGACGAGATGTCTACATGTTATGAGAATACAAAGCTTTGTCTGGAAAATACACTCCCACTCAAAAATGGTAATTTAAAGGTTAATACAGAGCACCCATCACACTGCAGCCAGCTGCTTACTGGTCCGGGGGGAGTCGTGCACAGACTTTAAAGGTGCGATAGGTCCGATTACTCTGCTGCTGATAGTGGTTTCTTGTTCGGAGCAGTTGGTGGGAATGGTCACTTTAGAGAGCGTTAGCCACTGTTTGCAAGACAAGAGGTGAAAAGATGTGCTCATAGCAGCGTTACTTCTTTGGACTGGACGGTGACTCATCATCAGAAAGGGACAAGATGGTCCAGCAGGGCTAGCTGGATAGAAATAAACATAAAGCATTTGTAAGTTATCTGTGATTAATGCTACTATTGGCTGTTACGTGAATGGCTAAATCGTACATATCGTCCCTTCAAAGCCCTTCGTGGCCTCGCTCCTTTACCTAGGACCTTAGTCAATAGATATTAAAAAAATCTCCACAATAAAGCTGTAATCTACCCTGGCCTTTTGCTTTTATAAATGAATGAGCACAGCTCATCTTAGTTTATTCAGATATACTGGAGCAACAGTGCAGTGTATGTTTGGTACCCATATAGGCCGGGATCAGGCTTTTATTAAATTCACAAACTCTTCATACACACTATTGACAGAATGTGCTCAGAGAAAACAATATGACTAATGGCTTTGGTTAGTTGTGGTCAGAAATGCTCTTGGCATCTTCACTTCCAACCCACTATCTAGAAACTATGCCAGAAAATGGCCACCATCTTGCACACTTGAAGCCAGAGTCTGTGTTGTATTGATAGGTGGATGGAGCAAATGAAAGTGGGTCAGCGGTCAACAATTATGTTTCACCTCACTTCAAATAACTAATTAATTCCAAATTTACCAGAAAAATGACAAAAAACATCTTTGAGAAAAATCCATTTGAATGTTTAGTCTGGTTCATGTTCCATATGCCAACATGGAGGAGGAAGGGTTTATGACCTCTCCTGCAGCCAGCCTCCATGTGTGGAGTTGTCATGTTCTTTGTTTTTGTAAACAGGCTATTACACAAGATTTTCAGGGTATGTTAAGTGATTCTTTAGATTTCAATATTGACTACGAATTCTATCACTTATTAACTGGATGAATCTTACTGGATAAAACGTTTGAACCAAATCAAATCCATGATTCATAATTTCTACGATTCTCTAGCTTAGAAAAAAAACAATTTTTATGTAAACTTAAGGGCGTCTCCTTCATATTGAAAAACCTTTAGTATCCCATAGCCGGCCTGCTTCAGGGAACATTCTGTCTCCCAACATGATGCAAATGTTACACGATATCTCACAGACGTTGATAAGGACGGACCTGGGGTGTCTTTTCCACTGAATAGGTGTGTCCAGTCCTTGAACCAGCAGAATGCAGATGTTATACTCTTTCAAGTCTGCTCAAGCACATGTATACATCCTGGAAATTACAAATTTCTCCGAGGCTTTGCTTTACTCTGTAACTTAATAATTTCCGGGCCTTCTCATGTCGTCCCACATTCGCAGAAAAACCACAAACCTTTGTCCGCAGAGTCCCAGCAGTCTGCTCATCCCACACAGCGGTGTTTCCTGAACATATGACTGACAGCATGGTTGCACTTAATCTTAGACCTATGGGAAAATCTGACCCAAGCTTAGTCTTTTTCATGTTTTTACTGGACGTCAGTGGAGATGAGGTGAGTGCAGCCAACTGGTGCTGCCTGTATTCAACACTGTGGTCTGTTGTCAGGTTTCACCCCCAAACCCCAAACTGGGTTTTATTACCAGATGAAGACGTCTCGTGGCCCAGTTGTTGTTCTCTGCTCTGTTTCTTTCCTTTATGGGGTCATCATGTACTTAACATGTAGAGATTACAGCCAATAACAAGGTCAATTTTACTAATATGAATTTATTTGGTGACTCATATGTGGTATGTGCTGGAATCAAACCTTTTTAGGGTTTTGATCCAACTGCACAGCAGGTTCCTTATCTTTCTTTCCGTGCGATTGAATAACAAAACACAGCTTTGATTCAAAATGTCATCTCTGAGGTGATGTTGATGTTTAAAATGTCAAGTTGTCATTAGCTATATGCACACATTTTGAAATATTGCACTTTCAGCACCCCACATCTGGTGGCTTAATTACCGATGTGCATGATTTCAACATGTTTCTGAGTGAACCAAGTAGTCGGCCTGAGTGTGTAAAAGAGATCAACTTTGAGTGACATTTATTTTCACCATAACTTAGAAGCGGCTGCAAGACGTGCTGTTTTGTGGTCCAGAACTATTTCTTTGAATTTGAATTATTGCACAGATGGTGCAGTTTGGTGCTGACAATTATGGTCCAGAGGGAATGTATCAAAAAAGCGATGCTGATCTCCTGAGCTTTCATAGAACAACCACCTGGTCACGTTTTCAACTGCAGAATTAGTGACACTCTCTTTAACCTCAGATATACTTTGTCTTTGGAGCTAGTTGCGTCCCGATCCAAGACGGTAAACATTACACCTATACTGAAAACAATCATGTTACCATGTTAGACTGTGTATAAAGACAAACATTTTGGAGCCAGAGTTTATGCAGTATTGATCGTGTTGTGGAGACATGGTGTCGAGTTGTCGCAGAGACGCACCCTGGACCAATCAAGGGTCAGACTCTTGCTGTCTGCAGTCATGGCATCTCACCACAGTTCTTATAGCATGTTACGACCCTGTCTAGGGGAAAATATAATCGCAACATGGTACAATAGTTCCCCCCCTCCTTGCCACGCTCCAAAGAACCAGCCACAACAATTACTAGCCCGTTCGTATTTATTGACAAATTTGCTTCAGGGTGGGCTTACAGCAAAATAACAAACAGAAAACAACCCTAAGGCGAAACAACCTAATCTTCCCTACTCAAAATTAAAGGAAACAAAAGACATCATACTGACCTAACTCCTCACCAACAAAACAGGAGAAAACATGGTTCAAACGGAAATGTTACCCACCCCTACCAAGAACGGGCTGTTACCAAAAGAACAAGTTACAGAAGGCTGCATAAGTTGAGTCCGGCGGGAGGTCCTGCTGGCAGTGGCAAGAGGAGAGAGAACCGCAGGAGCTTTGGGAACCGTCCTCTTATCCTAGAAATACGATCCACCTCCATTCTTGGGCTGGAACCAATCCGCTCCCTGTAAATACATCCACCCACTCATCCAATCAAAGAGACACACGTGAAACGCATCCACCCACTCATCCACTCGAACAGACACACCTGAAACACATCACACAATCATCACAGCAGAGAGAGAGAGAGAGAGAGAGGTCCACACAACCTCAAGGTTGTAACATAGCATCAAATTAAATCCAAACTTACTAGAAAAAAGAACTGCTGAAGAACTAACCATAATGACGGGAAACAATCATTGAGAAAAATGTATTTACTTACTTGACTTGTTTGGTCCATATATCCCATCTACTAACATGAAGGAGGCAAGGTTTATGACCCATACTGCAGCCAGCCACCAGGGGGAGACTAAGATGATTTGGCTTCACTTTTGTGGAGCTGTAGTGTCGGCCAACTTTGTACAGTCTATATTAGTTTCATTCTAGCTTTACCTTGACCTCTTCGTAGTCACACAGACATATGAAATCACTTAAAACATAAAACATTACAGCAGGTTTGGATTTCTCAAGATCCCAGCAGCTGTTTTGACGTTTCTTTGTCTTACAATCATTTTTCCAAAGCGCTCTGATCACTGTCATATGTTTTCTGGTCCCTCATAGACATACTGTAGTTATTTGTTGTTTGGATGTATAGATCTATATGGATCTGGCTAAATGTCCTGACTATTTCCCTAAGATCCATCTCTGAGTGGAAGTGTGCAGTGTGTGTTGAAGAGAGAAAGCAAGCTCTTCCCAACATCTTGATGCCAGACCCACCTCACACTCCTCAGGCCATGTGTTTAATGCCCAATAAGCTTCCATGTTAACTGTTCAAGAGAAAACACACCAAATAAAAAGTTATGAATCTGTTTGTTCCATCCAAAACTAAAAATATCCTGTAATGATGTGAGGTGTGATGAGGCGATGCTGTTCTGGTGTAGATTAGGTGTCATTCATTTATAAAGGTGTTAATCCAGCAATGTAGCAAAATGTAGTGACGGATGTGAGTGCTGATTTGTTGATGTCGTATTGCAGCACTTTTACATACAGGGGAGACTGGGATCGAACCACTGGTTAGTGGACGACCCACTCTGCCTCCTGAGCTCTGTCCAATTCTTTTGTAGATGACACCTACCACCTTACACCTACGCTGGTTTTAATCCACCACATAAATGATGACATAAAAACTGAGATCAATTTCTTGTGCCAAATCATTTATTTCATCAAAATATTGAAATATTAACCCATTATAATGTATAAAATAGTGTTCATATGTGGCACTTAGATCAGATTCAATTAACCCTCTCCTCATTTCAGTTTAGTGGCTGCAGATTTTCAAAAACGCTGCTATAAACATGACATAACAGTGAGTTACTGTTGATGCAGATGCACTTTAACTTGACACATTAGGATCAATTCGTTTGTGAAGTGAAAAATTCATTCAGAACAAAAGGAAGTATAATAAACGAGTACATATGTACATACATATGCCCCTGTAAGATTATAATTCTTCTTTTAGTTTGAGTTACAGCCAATTGCCGATGTGCACATGCTGTCTATTTATAAATCACATTTTTACCGCACAATATTCATTTATAAACATTGTACAACATAAGTAAAATACAGTAAAATATGATATAAACGGTGCATACATTTGAAAGTGGCAGTGGCACTTTACATACATTTCTCATGTCTGCTTTTGGATCCTTACAACAAAAAAATCTTCATATTGTATTCATACATAATATTCACAAAAGGGTATTTTTCTTTTTGTTAAAATAAAAAAAATATATATAGTAATTAGTGAAGATAATAATGAAGCATCTGTTTATCCCTTTCTAGATGTTTTTCGGTGGTTTTCTGCTGGTGGAGTTCAGGCCGAGACGCCTTGGGCTCTGAACGGCAGCAGGTTGGTCAGAGGGGCGAAGGGAGGAGGACTCGACTCCGAGTGAGATGTCGATGATGAAGAAGGAAAACTCTGTGACGCAGGAGCTTTTTCTGCAGGAGGGAAATACATCGAGACTTCCTGGATGAGGAAAGACGGAAGAAAGTAAAGAAGATTGGTAAATTGGTGACATTGTTCTGAGAGCCAGTAGACAACAACATAAATAAACACATGCAAATAGACAAAACAGATACCATCATCAATTTCACAACACATCCTTGTGCTCGCAATACAACCAAAAAACCTACGACACAACCGAAAATACTTGCACCACAGACAAATACTCACAACACAACCAAGTACTCGCAACACAAATAAATACTTTCAACACAGGCACTCACAACACAAACAAATACTTGCAACACAACCAAACACTTTCAACACAGGCACTCACAACAAGACCAAATACTCCCAACAAAACCAAGGACTTGCAACACAAACAAAAACTTAAACACAAACAAATACTTGCAACACAACTAAACACTGACATGACAACTGAAGTTTTCTTGCATATTTCTTTGATCACATGATTCTGATATTTTTGCAGATACATGCTGTTAACCTAGAATAAGCCTTGTGTTCATTATTACCCGGCACTTAAATGAAAAACAGACTTACATCACGTTGGCTGGTAAAACCTGTTAACTTCATCTTTATCAGATCAACATGTGTTGTCTCTACTGAAAACTTTGTTTTGCCGATGACTAAACAAATAAAAATGAGTCGGGCTCTGTTTACAAGGTTTCACCCTCATCTCACCGTTTACGACAAACTGCTCATGAACGAACCTTCGCATTCTACTGTCGACTCACTTTTATTGATGTTCATTACGTAAGAAGCCCTTTAGAAGATTGTCAGCATCTGGTGGATGTTTGTGTGTGTGTGTGTGTGTGTCTGTGTGTGTGTGTGTGTGTGTGTTCACTGACTGGGTAGAGCTGCGGAACTGTGAGTGTGTTGGTGTTCATCAGTCGAGGAGCTGTTGGGGAAGTCGCGGTGCCTTCAGGAGACTCGATCAGAGTGGTGTTATTCCTCTGATGCAAAGACAAAAACACACACACACACACGGGCCATAAACACAAATAACTTAGCAGGCCTTTAAGTACCATCAACTATATATTAATTGTTTTATTTCATAAATAAATAAATGTGCAAATATGAAAACCAAAACGGTGAGCCATTTAAAACATAATTATCCAGATGGGTAAGATGATCTGATTATAAGTTTAAAGCCAGAAACTTTTTAAAAGACTGTTTTAAACCCAATCATGTAAAGTTCAGTTTATTGTAATGCTTTGCCTTTGTGTGTGATTTATTGCTCAGATTATATAAGATCATTTCCTGTTTTGTTTTGAAATTACTTGAATTTACTCTTTTGTGTCTGTTGTGTTTTTTTTTTCCTGCCTTTGTTCCTTTCCAGCCGTTTCTCATTTACAATAAACCATTGAATAATGATAAAACCAATAACTTAACTTTCTGACATTATATATAAATATAAATATAAACTTTTATTTGGTTTTTTTTGCATTCCTTTCTGTGTTTTCCTGGATTTGTTGACTTTATTTTTGACCTTAATCATTTTGTCTCCTTGTTCCAATAAATTGTTGAGCTACACCAACTCCCTCTCCACTCTCTGAATGATTCTTTTCTCCTGTGTCCCTGACATCAGCTCTGACAGTTGATCATGTTACCTCTATCGTATCGTTCAAGCAGCAGTGTCTTGTCGAAGTCGGTGTTTGAAGAGAGGAGACGCGGACCCAGAACTTGCAGCATAACAGAATTTATTACACAGAAGTTTCACAGGTCAGACGAGCACCATGGTTTGCCCGAAGAAATCACAAAAGTGAAAATCTGACTTGACTCTGAAAGGCAAGGCGTTTTATAGGGGAGTTGTTTACTACAAACCTAGAGATAAAATGACGTCACCCAAAAGGGCCTTCTGCCTAAATTTGGGAAGGTTCCTTAAGATTTAGGGACCTGCTGAAAACCATCTCTCCTCTTATTATTCCTTGGGGGTTCAAGGACAGTTCAGACAAGGAGAAACATACAGAAAACATCTGGAGATAATACTTAAAGGTCTGAACATAAGATTCAAAGCATTAAAATATTAATATGTCATTATGATCTATACCTATGCTAGAGAAATTCATTAGCTGGATATTAACACATCATTTATGGTTTGTAACTGTGCTATGATATCCATTGGCTGAATAAAAGTAAATGTCATTATTCTTCATAACCATGTTCAAAAGATGTCTTAGTGAAATATACTATACATTTCAAATGTCTCACCCATGGTCCCAGCTCTCAAATGAGCCTAAGGTCGGCTGGATCCATCAAAATCTATATTTATCTATTATCAATTGGGATATAAAAAAAAAAGACCTGGCTGAAGATGACCGATCTACAAAATTGTCTCAGAGACACATAAAGGAGCGAGACGGGACAGGGAACATAATCCATGCACACGTCTACCCTGAGACTCAAGAGCATAGTTGCAACGCAGCAGCATCTGGACAGATGTGGACTTGAAAAAAAGAAATCGGAATCTATCAGTGTTTACCAGTTTAGTGTTTGTGCTTTGGATGTTTCTGTTTTACTGTCTCTCCACAGCATGCACCACTCAACTCTCACACGTCACATCTCTCCCCCATAATGCAGCCTGTGGTCTGGAGATCAAATGGTTCAATGTTGTCTCAATGTGGACGAGGTTTGAATATGAGACTGATTAAAATCATATCCTTGAAGTTTGATTGGAAACTGGTTGTAGTTTAGCAAACACAGGGCACTGCAAGACAGGGAGGTGAAGGACCAAGACAAATTTCCCAAGGAACAATAAAGTATATTTGATTTGATGTGAACAACTCTTCTCTTATATTGTCCTTTGTTGGTCCCACATAGCCAGATATATCTCCACAAAACTGATATGAGATCAGTCTGACTGCACACATTACTATTCTGCTATTAGGGAAAAAAACACTGTTGCTGTTTATTTTAAATCCAATCATTATTATTTAAAGAACAGTTAAATCAAGCAGATCCTTGATTGTGGCTTTGATCCAGGGTTAGAACATATTAAATCTACATAATCATTCTACCAAAGTAATCACTACATGGTACAGATGGTGGCCGTGACACATCTCCTACATAATCACAGGATCGATCCTGTGGAGTATTTTAGTTTCCTGAACATGTTTCAGTGTTTCATATCTATTCCCTCCCATGGTGTTGTATTGATGTTGGTGGAGAACGCTGGATGGCATGCCGGCCAGTTTGGAAAGTGATAACAGACCAGAGGTAGAAGGGGAGTAAAGCGCTGTCCGGCCAACGACAGATTTATATCCAAAGTCAACATTCAATGAGTCAAAGTTGTCAGCTGGCAACTCGCACTATAAACACATTTATCTTGTCATGTTTTGCATGAAACGTAAATAAAGGAATTTAGGAAAATAATTTACGACTGAATGTAATAGGAGATGAATGAAAAACTGGCAGGGTAAGGGATTAGAACATAAATGTATCTTTAAAATAAAGTACTGTCAAATAAAGATTAACTAACTTTGTTTTTACCTGGGTCAAGATAGACCAAGTTTATTATGTCCATTTAATCTGGACATGGTGTCAGTGCTTAAGGTCCAGATATTACTCATGTTGTAGGGACCTAAATCTGTTTACACACACACCTAATGTCGTCCGGAGACATCTCTGTGTGTGATTGTGTGTGTGTGTGTGTGTGTGTGTGTGTGTGTGTGTGTGTGTGTGTGTTTGTGTGTGTGTGCGTGTGTGTGTGATTGTGTGTGTGTGTGTGTGTGTCTCACCAGATCCTTGATGCTGCCGAGCACCGCTGTGACCAGGATCCCTGTGAAGAGCGCCACGAGGTTCAGGCCAGTGAGGATCCAGATCAAAATGTAGAGAGTGAAAACTTCCTCGCAGCTATCGACTCCAACAAACTCGTAGTAGTTGCTGAGGTAGCCTCCGCTGCAGAGCAGGAAAACAGCTCTGTTTATTACGGAAGGTTTTTAGCTAGTTGGAGAATTTAATAAATTTCTGTAGAGAACAAACCTTGCGAGTTGACAATCCTGAGTTTGTTTAGATTGTGATGATTATCATTAGCTACATTATGCTACGCTAATGTCAAAGGATAGTGGTGCAGTGTCTCACTTGGCGCAGTCGTACAGGTCGCAGCAGTAGCAGGTCCCACTTCTGACTGTCATGGTGCAAGACACCTTCAGATTCCAACATGAAACCTGACAAAGAAGAAAAAACACAAGTTCAAAGTGTAGTTTCCTGCACATAAATCACAGAACACTGCCCCCAGACTGACCGTTTGCTGTCTGTGATTCACATGGGGTATAATTTCTGATATATCTGCACATCTTTACTCACTGAGGTGTAGAAATTCTCATAGAGGTAGCTGCTGCCGCTGCTGTAGTACTGACATCTCCCCGCGCTCAGTGGACGCATGTCCTGGCAAACAAATATCATCCACACAACCTCAGTCAATCGGAGGAAATAAAAGATACAAGAAATAAAAATAAAAAATCAACAGCCAAGACAATCCACAGTGAGCACAGAAAGATAAAAATGCATTTGAAGTAAACAACCGTTGAGTTTAGAGTCTGTTTCTGATAAATTAAAGGAGGTTTTCCCAAATGTACTCAGTTCATTGTGAAGAAAATGTTCTCTATGGATCTTTGAATTTGTTAAAATAAGGTTCACTGCAGAGGAAACTGTTTCTGTGGTTGAGTTCACAGTAACGTCAGGTGGTTTTTCTTGGTTTGGGTTTCATTTACTCAAACTATCACTTAATATCTTAACACATCAGACTCAAGCAGGAGGAGAACAAGGAGATGGACTCACTTTCATTCCTTTCATGGATTAACATTCATGACCTACACGGTTTAGTGAAATCCATAACTATTTATTATACAGGGATATAAAACAGATGAGAAATTATAACATTATAAAAATGTTGTGCTATTGTCTAATCAATCTTGGCGTCTGTATTCGTTTTGTAAGTAGATCACCATATGATTAGATGCGCATAAAATATATACTATTCATTAATATTTAGCATGGAAATAAGGTTATGTCATCCTCCATCTGGTTTGGAATAAGTTGAAGACAAGAGAAATGTACTTTTACTATAGTGTGAACAGTGTCTGTCAGTAGTCTGTCTGTAGTAGGGCTGTAATCAGGCTGTAGTCAGATATTGTGTGATGCACGCTCATGGGTTTTGTAGGGCGTCTGAGGGAAAGGGGTTGTTTATGTCCTCAGACTTCAACCAACTTCCATCTTGAAACAATTGCCTGTTGAATGTTATTTTAAGGAGGCAGCATCACATTTACACTCTGAGGATTCTCCGTCCTCCAGCTCAGCAGATGTCAAGAGGTATTATTATTAAAAAGAAAAGAGGGTAAAACAAAAAAAAAACTTGATTTCTTCGCACAAAAGGTCAATACTGCCAACAGAGCCATGTTAGTGGTTTAACATTCCTCCATGGTCTCCTGTTACTGTTTTCTTTCATCACCCAGCACAGTCATCTCCCTCGAGGATCCAGTTGCCAGTGCAGGTAGCTCACCATGCTTAAGACAGTACAAACGCCGTCAATCACCAGGCACAGAAAAGCAGCGATGATCCCAAAGCTGAGGAATATGATGGCAGCCGTCAGCTGGAGGAAGAGCACAGAAAAAAAGCAGTAACAAATCAGTTTGTAAGTAAGTAAGACCCACTGCTGAGTTCCCCTCTGTAGCAGATGTTAAACATCGAGTGATGTTTTCGATGAATGGTTTCCTATTTATGTTGAGCTCCTTGTAAAAGCATTTAGCTCCTTAGCTCTCCGACACAGGCTTTTTTCAGTTTGAATTAATGTCTTTGTGATCATGTGAAATTGAAAGTACTTTCGTTTATGTAGGTGAATACTATTGTGTACATGTATTTTTAACAGGCAAACAAATACAATAACTAGAATGGCCCTCAGTAGAGCGTATGCCTCCAACAGTACCTTTAGATTTAAACACACTTTATAGCCACTTTATATTATCTCAGCTACACATTGGTGGTAGTTACAAGTTTCCATCTCTATTTGTTACCAGCAAATGAAAAAAGTCGACACGCCTCTGAAACTACATTTAAATCCACTATAGTTCCGGATTTTTTCACACACTCAACAAAGCCAACCCCATTAATGTCTGAATGTTTCCATCAGGTTCACATGTAATTCTCAGAGAAATCAATGAAAAGTCTCCAAATGTTAAACAAAGGAGTAATCCTGCCCACTAACAAACATGCACAAATGAAAACAAGACATTATTCAATTTTAATAAAAGTATAGCTGTTGAAAATAAACATGTATTATTCCCACTCCCCCATCCATTATTTCAACATGTGTAAGATTTAAAAGAGTAAATATCTCAGAAAGGTCTAATTATTCCTGCAGCAAACTGAGACAACCACCTTAACAGGCGGTAACTCTACATCCCTGCTCTGTATTCTTCACAATCTCAATTTGCCACCTTTCAGAAACACACCAACAGCTCATAGCGAGACTGAAGTTCCACTATCAATCATTATTCTTCCTTGAATATGTTTCTCGTTTCCTCTCACACTTTCAGATCTTATCACAAAATTATGTGAATAATGAAAAAAAGCGATGAAAGCATAAAATCTAACCCCAACCAGCTCCATAAAAATGTTTGGACATATACCCAGACTGTTTAAGTAAAGATTCATAACTGTTGAGTGAGACTGTCTTGAGTGTCCCTTCAAGAATATAATTCATACCCAGAAAAGATTCTGTTTTAGATCTAGATCTTGTTGTTTACTGTTAACAACAGGCTTCTGTAGGTGGTTGTTCAGCATTTGATTTTGTTGAGTTTATGTCTTATGGATTATATTGTATTGCCCCTATACATAAAAATGTTCAGTTAATTCAGTATAGCAGTTAATATCAGAACCATTATTACTTGACCCAGACATGACATCTGATACACTGGGAGAGAGCTAACAACCTTTGGGACAATTGAGTGGGGAGACATTTTCAAATAACACAATTACAGGAAGACAGATACTGCAGATTCTTCAGGAACAGTCCTAACCACATTATTCAATTTTCTGTTCAGCCCTGTGCCTTACTACAGTAACATAGCTCTTTTAGTAGTTTTCACTCTTTAAAGTGACAGCTTCATAAAGAATAAATATACATCTGTGTTCCATCAGCAGGATAAGAATGATCAGCAAAAAATTTTAAACTAATTTTACAAAAGATGAAATAACAGTGGGAAACGTGGGTCTGACCAGAGTTGTTGTTGATGTTTCAGTGAAAGGAAAGAATGTTGAAGGACTGGACTGCAGATTGAAATCAAGGTTTTTCCATTAATCGCTGAAGAAACAGGTGGAAGAGTAAAGCAGGATGAGTTGGATGATAGTAATGTCTGACCCAGACATGTATTATTCCGCATCTGGACAAATTGCAGCTGGTGTCCTTTATTGTCTGACAACCAGGATGATTTACTGTGTGTTTTCGTCGGCAATGTTCCAGATGTGGAAGTAGCACTTGACAATCGCACTCGATTTTGGGCGGAGGAGCAGGAAAGATACTGAGCCAAAACACAAAATGACCTTTGACCTTTCATACAAACAACTGGATATTTTTGAACAGGGTTCCGAAGCATTTTTTACTGCTTAGCATTCATGCTTCTTCCAAGCCATAGACATGTCCCAAAACTGACTCACATAAGATTATCTATGGGGGAAATGAATGGGACTTCTCCATCTGGGTCCAGCATCACCCTTAATACTTTACAGTATATCTCACACTCAGGATAATACTGTTGTCTCCCAGAGAAAATAATGTGAACGTTTTAAAAGGTGAAGAATGAAATGAGATTTGACGACGGAATAAACAGGGGAATAACCGCCTCCTCATTGCAACCATCCAAATTGCACTCTCTCAGCAGGTCAGGGAGTGTGCACAAAGAAAACATGAGGGGAACGTGTGTGTGTGTGTGTGTGTGTGTGTGGGTAAGTGTGTTTGTGTCAGATGAGTAAAAAAGAGGAAGAGAAAAAGGTTTTACCAGCTGCTTGCGGTTTTCTTCAAGGTAGAGCCCCAGAAGTCCCAAGAAGGAGCCGAGTGTCAGCTGCAGATAAAACATAATAAGCGCTGTGATTTTTATTTAAAATCAAGAAATACAGAATGGTTCCTTTTGATTGGAAACTGAAACGTCTTCATATGGTTTTGGTCACTTTTCAATTTCATTCGTCCAACGTTACCTGCCCACTCTGATTGGATCAGTGGATTTCTAATAACAGATTCTTTTCTAGTTTCAGTCTACATGCCTTTCTTTCCTAGCCTCATGAGGTCACTGAATCTGAGTAAATGTTCAAGTCAAATGTAAAAAATCAAGTTAATTTTAATAACAACGTCAAATGTACTTTGTTACAACCCACCAATTTAAGAAGGCCAGACATGTTGTTTTGGTTTGAAACAGCTGAGATCCTGTCTAATCGCTGCTCATGCTGAAGTCTGAGTGAATCACAAAACTGTCAATCATCAGTTTAACAGTCTGCCTACAACTGTTTTTAAGTGAGGGAGTCAAACCCGTTGGCTGGCACCGCGGAACGTTAGGCCTGCAGCTTTCATTTCACAATGGATATCAAATATTTCAAAACATTCAGCTAATTTCCTAGTAGCTGCAGACTAAAAGTTTTCTATCCATGCAAATGTGTCGCCTCACTGATTAAATCCAGTACAGAAGAACTTACAATGACCCCAGAGATGTAGCCGGTCACGTTCAGGCTCTCTGTTCGGGTGGTCGTGTAGACTCCCAGCACTACCAGCAGCAGGGACAGACTGAGCATGCCCCCCACCAGCAGCAGAGCCCTCCTGACCCTCACCCTCATCTCTGGGAGAGAAAACCTCAGTTGTATTATATGACACGCCGCAGGATTAAATAAAACATAATGAACAAGACCACATGCTTACCAGCAGTGGAAAATATTTACCATAAAGCTTTTACTGTCAGAAAAGCAGCTGCTTACAAAGACAAATTATATTACATCATTACTTACCTTAATGGGCATTATTCTAAAGATGTGACCTCAATTGTAAAACAGGTGAGGTAATTATTCTTATAGATCTAAATAGCATATATATAAACATCACACATACTACTCTAAGTGAAGGAAAACTGTTCAAATATTGTTGTACCCCTTTATCAAATAAAATATGGTCAACATCCCTATTTACCCAGTACTGAACATACTACACAGATACATTGCTTGTATTAAAAGACAAACATGTAGTCATCTGATTTATCATTTCAATACCATTATAATAACCAAACTTTGAGCCGTCAGTGAGTCTATAACAGGTCAGACATGAACCTCTCAGAGACAAATGTTTTTATTGTGAAATGAGTCAGACTCTACTGTGGACGGCATCACTGAGCTTTCTGCTAACAGCGTGTCCCTCATATTATCAAATGTCCATTTGCAAGGAAACAAAGGTGAAATCATCCATCTCATTAACTTGTAAAAAGTAAAAAACAAACTTCAGAGTAGATTTTATTTTCTGAATAGTGTCTTTAGGGAATAATAAAGTTATCTTCTGTTCGTAAGATGACCCCCATCACTGCTGAAATGACGAGAACGACCTTAACGTTATTGTTGGTGTATATTACAAATGGTATAAAAACTGTTTTATGGACTTCTGTTTTAGTGTCATATACAGCTGAAGCTCTGTCTCTGGTTATCAGTTCATTAAAAACACACTCAGGGACATGCAGTCCGCTGGTAAAGTCTCACTCGATCATGAGTAAGGATAAAATAGTTGAGCTAACTACACACATCTGCCTCATGCACCTGACACATCAGTGAACACATCAGCCTCTGAGCTCAGTAAATAAATGATCTTTACCTGCAGCTCGGCTCTTTGGCACAGGTTTGTCCCGGCTCCCTGTTCCCTGGATCCTGGCAGTCATGATAGATCCACTTCTCTGAAATGAAGTTCCAGATGTTCTCTCAGAGCTGTGTGAAGTCCTGAGCAGCTCAGGCATCAACTGAGAGGATGCAGGTTTGTGTGCCGCCTGCATGAAGCTCCAGCCTCTGCTACGTTCAAGGACAGTGGGACACATGCACGTCTGCTACTGTTGAAACAGACAAACTTGTTATGGTGGCCTGGAACAAACAGTGCAATATTAAATAAATCAAACTATTTCAAAAAACATACATTTATTTTACAAAACTCTACGCAGCTGTGATTGGTTGTTTCACTGTCAGGCAACAGGTAAACTATGCTTTCAATGGTCAGCTACACAAAAATCCATTGAACCAGTCCTGCTATAATGGAATCTATGGTGTCTTGTTGTCTTTCTGCTTACTTAAGTGTGAGAGACTGCACGCTGCTGCCATAAAGTTGATTAACACCTTGTTAGTGCCAAACAATCGTTAAATCATTGGTAAAGCAGCAGACCTTATCAATGCTTGGGACACCTGGTTTTTATCTTCCTACCACCAGAGAACCAGACCATAAAACACTTTTCACAGAGAGACAGACGTTGTCAGTCTCTGACAGACTGCGGGGGACTCTGTCTCTGTATTGACCCCTTTGCAAAGGTCTGAAGCTTTTTATAACAAAATATACAAAGACAGGTGTGTTGTTCACTGCTTTGAAGTCTCTCACGGAACTCTGCGTCCAAACACCTGTTCAGGGACTTAGATATTTAACCGAATCTGTGGTCTTATGTATAATACTGTCTCTGTCAGAATATTGTCTCGTGAAAGCTGCTTGTCTTAGTCTGTATATAAAGATGTACGACAAGTCACCACTTCCTCCCACTATCCAGAGATGAAGCCCAATTATCCATAGGAGCACCGCCATCTTATTAATTTGGAGACCGTAGCAATTGGAGGATGGAGTAGCGAGGTCCGGCCGATACACAAGCTCAACCAATCACGAGTCCGTTTTAGCTGTCTTAGCCCATTATTATAGCATCAAATAGCTGCTAAAAACTGAACTTTTTAGTTTGTGCCATCTCTTATCCACTCCCATGGAGGAGGCAGGGTTAATGAACTATACTGCAGCCAGCCACCAGGTTGCAATCCAGATGTTTTGGCTAAACTTTAAGGGAGCAGTCATGTTGTAACCATCTTTATTTATGCTCTATTGTTGGACACACAAGTTCGGCCACAGGGTGTTTACTTTATCCGTTATCCCCCAGTGAATGTGTCTTTGCAACTCATTCAGTTTATTTGCTTGTTTTCAGCTGTACTGATGCAGAGCTTGGTCTTTTTTATAATTGCATGGACATTGTCACAAATTTACAACAATGACCTGAGAAATTAACAGCCATGAAGAGACAACCCTAACGGACATGTGAGTCCACTTTATTTTCGTAATTCACAGAAAACATATCGATTTAAATTGTTTGAGGTGCTTTTTTTTCAGTATTGATGAATTGTCTCGTGGACCATTTACAGCCTGGAGGCTGGAGATCCCCAAACCCTGATATAGAATGTTAAGCATTCTTTTCCAGAGATAAAGTTTGACCTTGTGGCTGCAGTAAATCTAAAGAACATACGTTAGTCAGGGGCTTGATGTACTGCTGCAGCACAGTGGGGGGGAGAACATGAGTGAACTTTTGTAGGAGATTGTTCGTAACTGGAAGTGGACCTTTAGAGATCCACCCATTCTGTCTAAAACTTTCTTCTCTACCATGATTTCTGATAACCATAGACTGCTCTCTCAGCGTGAAACTAAAGCGTCCCGATCCCTCCCTTGAGGCTGGCTGCAGTATAGGTCATAAATCCAGCCTCAATGATAATGGATTGGACAAGGATCAAACTAAAAATCAAACCACATGTTGAAAAAGTGTCCCAGTAGGTTTGGTTTTCAATAGTTATTTGATGGTATAAAGATGGGGTGATACTTCATGATGACAGCTGGGATCAACTTGCGATTGGTCTGGCATGTGTAGCGATGGGACCTTGATACTGCGGCTATTTGACAGACTTTCACAGGATGGCTTAAAATTATATATTCATTTGAGGACCCACTTTAGATCCAATAAAGGGTCTTAAACTTGACTTACCAGACGGGTGAATAGATGGGCAGTTAGGAAGACAGTCATGTCCAAATCTTAAACGTTAAAAGGCTCAGTCAGGTAAATGAATCACAAAGAAACGCTGGGGCAGCGACCAAACTAAAAAAAAACTAACTTAGAGGCATCAACAAGGTTCAAACCATAAACACAACTTAAAGTTCTTTAAAAGAGCCACAAACAAATCAAGCAGTACATGAAAAGTTCCATAGACATCAGAACTCGTAAAAGTCTCCTGAGAGACTTCAAATACAAGTCGATGGTCTTAAAGATCTGGGCAGAATTATGAAAAGAAAAACTATTGCACAATTTCATTGCTAACTTTATCAAACCAGTCAGTGACTTGGAGAAAGCCTGGATGGGGAAGGAGGTCACAGTGATCTTAGCCTTTGACCAAAAAATTGTAATCAGGTCATCTTTGAGTACAAGTGAATTTTACCAAATTTGAAGAATTCCCTCAAGCTGATCTTGAGATATCACATTCAACAAAAACAGAAAATATGTCTCAGCATAGAGACACAATAATAATACATTTTATTTATACAAAAAATGCAGCTCAAACTGCTTTACAATAAAATCATAGACATCAAATAATGTAGATCATAAGAACACGTTAGCAATTAAGCAAAGACATAATGAAATATTACCAAAATGTATAAAAATAACTATCTACATCTTCAGAAAAAAAGTTATTCAAGAATATCTCCTACGCCTGTGTGCCATCAACCCTAACCCTAACCCCAACCAAATGATTTGGTTGGGGTTAGGGTATCCAGGTGGTGGACATTTAAAAAACGAGACATTACCTGTTGCCACCGCTGTGATCTTAAGTCATGATTTCTGTGTAGATGTCATCAGGCCGGGGCTCTTGTATTATATGTCTAGTTTGGACTCGGTTGGAACAAATAGGTCTGTGGTAAAGTGAGTGAAATAATAACAAGAGGAAACTAAAAGCATGAAATATAGTTTAATTCTTTTTGAATACAGAGGTTAACAAAGCTCAGTGCGATTAATGAGACAACACACCCACACACATGAATATCATCATTCTCAGTTAGAGCTCAGTAAAGTAGCTGTTTACTGTTTAATAAGCTTCCTCTCATCTTGTCATCTTTTCCCCTCTGAGGGATTCACCACACAGATCATAGCTTAATTTATCTTATCACAACTTTACCAAAATTCAAAGCTGAATGAAAAATCATTTTCCAGATCCTAAACTGATATCTGTGAAAATAGAAGGATTTATCAGAGTAATTCTGGGACCTTAACAGCAGATGTTTAAAACATTCTAGTCAACGTTCTTTGACAATGTTACATTTTCTCTGTACCGATATCTCCATTATTCAGGCATCAGTGCTCTTTAATGTCTGTGACGCGTAATAGTCACAGCCGCTTCCTCTAGCTCCCTCTGCTGGATCAACCCAGCCTGTGGCGTTTGTGATTTCCCCCACCCTCACACATCAGATAAATTCTTTCCACCCACAGGGGCCTCAGATCAGTGTTTGTGTAGTGACAGCAGTTTGACTCCTAGACATTATGGACCAATACATGATGTTCGGTCAAATTAAGTTTCGGTTTTTCTATCAAAACTGCTCTGCTGTGATCTTAAGTCATGATTTCTGTGTAGATGTCATCAGGCCGGGGCTCTTGTATTATATGTCTAGTTTGGACTCGGTTGGAACAAATAGGTCTGTGGTAAAGTGAGTGAAATAATAACAAGAGGAAACTAAAAGCATGAAATATAGTTTAATTCTTTTTGAATACAGAGGTTAACAAAGCTCAGTGCGATTAATGACTCTTTTTTCTATCAAAACATTGTTGTTGCGAATATACAATGCTGTTGCTCATAAATATTTATACCAGGTATTTATGGTATATTTTTATATATGTTATATTATTTTTGGATATAGAAATGCAAAAGGTCCACTGTAGAGCCAGTGTTTAGTTTGTCCATTCTGGGCTCTAGTAGAAACGTGGCAGTGCAACAAGGTGGAGCCCGTGCAAGAGGATCTGTGCTGGTGTTCAGATATGAAGGGTTCGTTCTATTGTAACTGTCGTCTGGACCTGGACAGGAAGCATTATTGTGTCTTTTATTTCATCTTTTTCAATAAAAACAGATGCCTACTGGGGAAAACTGATAAGATTGGACCAAAAGCAGCTGGTTTGACAGGTGGCTTTAATATATTTGTATTTATTAGTGCAGTTTTTATGAATCATTTTCTGTTTTCCTTTTGTCACACGAGATAAAAGGTGAAAGTTTCAAGTGACCGATTCCACCTACATGAGCACTGAGACAGAGAGCGACATGTTTATTGTTCGTTCATTCTGTCATTTTCATTGATGTAGTGACCCAGTAGGATCTATACAGGAGACACATCTCTGCCGACCCGCTCAAGTGTGAGGAGACAATTACCACATTAACAGTTACACTCACTGTTGCAATATATTGACTTGATTTACAGTTTTTTGACATTTCAACACAAATTGTTGAGACTGAAAATAACATTTATTATATTATTAGAACACGAGTTATGCTCCTTTGTGTCTCCCTGACATGATGACATCTAGTCTTTATACAAATATTATGATAGAAGCTAAACACAAGTAGTTGCAAAACATGTCAGATGTGTTTGAAACTGATCTGCAACAAGTAGAGCAGAAAGAAATGCGAGGTAATTGCTGATTTCATTTTAATTCCACTACCACAAATTAAACAACAGCTTTGACAGATTCTGAACTTTTAAATCAAGTCAAAACTAAATACAAATATTTTGGGTTTTACACATACACAATCGATTATATGTTTTTGGAGATGTGCGTTTGAGATGTTCAGTAATCGATGAGGTAGCAGTTTTTTTTCCCTCATGGATGTTGCTCATTGAAATCAACCCGACCTAGCACATGTGAAGATACACTTGACTTGGGCTACACACACATTCAGTCAGTATAAATAAAGGTATTTTGTAAATATTATGCATTGTTTGTTCATTAAAAACAAACAATAGTTTCAAAATAAAATGTGAATATTAAAAGTAGGAACTGATCATTTAAGTGGCACAGCAACACAGCTGCCATCTACATTATCTTAAATCTTAAATTTCACAACCCTTTTAAAAAAAATGATTCCTCCACTAATCATCGATGGACGTGGATGCAGTGGTAGAGTGGATCTCAGTGCCGACTGTGGCGAGCGAGGCCGAGGTCCCGGTCGAGGTTCCGTCGCGTAGTTTGACGCGAGGCCTCATCATCTCCTCCGTGTTGTGTTCGGGTTTGACCAAGAGCACGTAGCACTTGGGCAGGAAGATGCAGGTGAGCAGGCCGAAGCTGGAGGCCAAGATGGCAAAAATCTGGACAGCCACCATGAACTTGCCACGTGTGCTGAGGTAGGCCGGGACGAAGGAGATCCACACGATGAAGAAGACGAGCATGCCGAAGGTCACGCACTTTGCCTCGCTGGGAGACGGATAAAGAAAACATGCATTGTACCTCTGAAGTTTTAAAATGAACTTTTAACAAAAAGAGAGGGATTAAAACTTCAAATGTCAAGGGACAACTTGTCCCCTCATGTGATATCAGTGCTTTTTGTGTGTTTGTAGCATCTGTTTACATTCTATATCTGCAATCAGCCAAAACATGAGTCAGTGGAAACAGTGTGAGTGACGCATCATTCAATATAGTTGTAAGTGGTTCCTTGTTAACGCACTTTTTTTCCTGCTTAAAATGAGTTTCAAAAGATTTTTTTTTATTGTAAAAAGGGCCTGATCAGAGTTCAGGTGGGGCCATTGCCCCCCCTGGCCTCTGCCTCTGAACCCCCCCCCCCCCGAGTCTCCTACCTGCAGTTGTCCTCCAGCTTTCGGGCTATGAAGGCGAAGATGAAGGCCAGCAGAGCCAGCAGGATGTCATAGGCAAAGACGCAGCAGATGAAGACCACAGAGCCTTCATCACACTCCAGGATGATCTTTATATTCTGGGCCGAGGTGTTTTTCACCGGTTGAGGAGGGAGCGTGCTGAGCCACACCGCGCAGGCGATCGCCTGGGGACGAGCACGGAAACCTCTGTCACATTATCACATGATTTCATCCGACACCACTAACGTTAAAAAGGTCAGAGTAAAATGTCAAGTAAGATCCAAGTCTCCCTGTGAGTTTGTGTACCTGGATTAATGTTGCCCCGGCTGCTATCGCCCTCTGGTGGGCACAGCTGATAGTGTCGTCTTCAGGGTTGGCACAGAAGTTGGCATCGTTGTGGTTATACGTATTGGTCACGATGACGTCAGGACTGCCGCTGTTGGCCGCGGCCTCAGCTGCTGCTTTTGCAGCTTTGGATGCGGCCCTGGCTCTGGTGCGAGCTGCTTTCAGAGCCTGGGCCCTCAGCATCAACAGCACGGATTTACCTGAAGTCAACGCATGTTGCAAATGTTATTGTAGAATTTGAGGTAATACCTTGAAAAATGTTAAACCTCAGAAGAACCAAGATCAAGGTTTAGACACAAACATTTTTTATTTCCTGCAGATACAGATTTTGATGGGAGGAGATATGTTTGCCTGATTCTAGATTCAAGAGTTTATTCTCATGTGCACACCAATTACATTAAAAATATATATATAAATTTAAAAAGCATATACATCTAAAAAAAAAGTACTGCAATATGGTAAGGAGAAGCAGTGCAATAAGGTAAGGCCTGGCATATGGTAAAAAACTTACCAAAGCACATATATGAGGTAAAGTACACCCACCCATGATGGAGGAAAGGCAGAGAGCAAAGCCCAGAGCCAGGGCCACCTGGCTGGTCATGCAGCTCCAGTGCTGAGGCTCACCGAGGAAGACGATGGAGGAGAGGAAGGTCACCACCAGCGAGAAAAGCAGCGAGAAACTCAACGGTGCATCGTTTGCCTGCACCAGAGGTGTCCCGATGTGCACGGCAAACAATACCTGCAGGAACATAAACACATCAAAACACAACATGAGGACATTTTAGCTCCTCACTCTCGACAATAGAGACATTATTTGTTTTTCCATCTATGATTCTCACCCCAACAGCGATGGTAACCAATGCCCCGAAGGCAGAGATGACGATGAGAGTGATGCCCAGCGGCTCCCAGAAGCCCAGGAACTCGATGATCTTTGGAATGCAGGCATCGTGAGCGTCATTGGACCAGTCGTCCCTGCTGCACAGGATACACTCACGAGCATCTGTCAGAGTGAAAAGGGAGATGAGAGGGCGGTGGGGTCAGCAGAAGTTACAGGCAGCATCATGGTTGACTTGAAACTATCCAGGAAACTGTCCCGGTAGATGTTTGTGTCTCTGGAACATGACTCATGAGGATTCATCAGCATAAATAAGACACTGCTGATCTAGCACCGTTTCAGCATAAGAGTAAAATAACATCTGATTTTGCTCGAGAGAATCCTCATGGGTTTTGCAAAAAAAGGTTTTGCAGCATGTTCTGGGCATATTGTTTGGACTTTTATACCTGTGGTAATTAATTAATTCATTATTGTATTTTTGGATAGAATGAGTATTTAACAGATTTGTAAATATAATAATAATATAATAATTATATAATCTAATATATTCGTTTGTATATATAATTTATTGCAAGGTGTCCATTGTAATAAATTAATTATTATTATTATATTACAGCTTTTGGATAGATACCAGTTTGCAATATCTGGGTTTAACAGAAGTCAAACAGAAGTAGAACAGTATTTTTCTCTGACAGATCCACTAACATTTGATAATAATTCAAATTCAAAGAAAATCATTCAAATGTCGTTTTCAGTGGAAGTTTGGACGTTTGAGGAGGGTTGCGTTTGAAAGTTGTGTACAGACCGGTTGTGTTGCTGATCTCTCCGTCGGCACAGGGGATACAGTCAAAGCAGCAGACTGGCTCTCCCTGTCGGATCCCTTTCCTGCTGCCGGGCTGACAGTTCTCACTGCACACTGACCGAGGAGGCTGCAACACACACACACATTTATAGACACAACTATGCCTAAATACATATATACAACAACTCAAATTTAAACAGAGAGTTGACTTAGTCATTATTTGCTGTCTTAATATGCTCCTGACCTCCAGCACTTCATTATTCCACACAATGGAGTCATTGGTTATGGTCATCCTGTCCCCGGGAGCTGCTGAGCCATTGTAACGTCCCACAGTGATGTACGATATCTCCCCTTGACCATTGACCTGCCAGTTGATGATGTCATAGAAGCCCTCCACATCCCCCTCCTCAAAGTAGACCACCTCTTCTGAGTTCGGGACCTTGAAACGCACGTTCTTCAGGTAGTACATCAGCTAAGGACGTCAGAGACAGAACAACTTGTTGGTGTTACACATTTCAAATCAGAAAAGGAGCATGGCCTCTTCCTAACACAAGTACAATTCAGTCAAAAGGTCTTTCACTTTTTTGAATGTTGTTTGTAGCACCAGCTCCTGGTCGATAATATATGTCGGGAAACATTTGTCCTTCCCAGGAGAGGTGACAATTTGAATGTCCGTAGCTCATTCCAACGAACAATGATTTGAGCTGTGGCAGTAATAACACTAAGGTTCTCACTGGGGTTAGAACCCTAATAAAACAGTCGACCACATATGAGCTGTCAATGTTTTAAACAACAATCAAATAATAATTTAACAATATATTAAATAATTTCACAGTAGGTTTAGTTCTATATTAGCTAAATATTTCATTTTATTACAGGTTGTTTGCACAAGGTGTCTAACTATAACTTAACACACACACGCGTGTACCTGCCATGGCTCAAAGTTGGTGATGTTAGCACAGGTGTTCCCTTTGAACGGTCCCAGTCCATCTTCACAGTGCTCCAGGTTGTGCAGAGCGTGGGCCACAGCATACACAGCTTTGTATACACTGAGGGGAGGTGCCATCATCTTCATCATCACCATCATCTTCATCATCATCATCATCATCATCATCATCACCAACTTATTTTGCAAAATGATCCCGGATGATAATTACAGGTTTTGTTCTCCCACGTCGCAGAGAGAACAACACACTCTCACACACTTGTTCTGTTTCACGTATCTGTCATTCAAGCCACTTTTTTCAGATTAATTACTGTGGAACTACTTTGTATCAAAAAATAGTTCCAATGAAAACAGTTATTAATATCTGGGACAATGTGGTTAAAGATGATATGTCTCATATAACTCTCCTCACATTAACTTAAATCACAGCCCATTGACTGGTGGTAGATCAGTCGTACAGGTGACATTTGAGACATTTGCAGTAGCATTAATATGAACCGGTGACATTGCTGACATCGGTTAGTAAGTGTTGCTGGTGAGAACTGACCTGTAGGTGATTCGTAACTGGGAAACATCAGAGTAGGTGTTGTTGAACTGAGCCAGAGACTCTCTCCCTGAGCACAGCCCGACAGGAGGCCCCCTCGCTGCCCTGGACAGAGTGCTGTTAACCTCTCGCGCCCTCTGTTTGGCCTGTGTCATAGCTCTGCCATAGTCCAGTGTGCAGTTAAACAGCTGCAAGACAACAACGATCTGATCTGATCCGAGTGACTTGTAACGTTACAACACATTCTTTTTTGCAGTTTCAATTCCAGCTCCTCAATTGAATTAAAAAGCTTGAAAAAAAACTAACCGTCTCCCAGAATTCCTCTGTGAGGGCGTCAGTGTAGGGGTCTAGGTCCAGTAGATGGCGCTGAAGATCAGGGATGTCAGCCCTCTTCAAACCAAAGCCCAGAGTACCACCCAGAACTGAGCTCACCTGCAGAACAACATGCACATTATCGGCCTCGGTTCAAACCAACCTCTACTCAGAATCATTCCCTCTTGGTCATCACACGACTGATCACTGACCCCAGGCTGGTTGATGAGAGCGGAGGTGACCCAGGCCTCGCTGGCGATCCAGGTGCGGTTGGTGACATTGTGGCGAAGCAGCTCCAGGATCAGAGGACTCAGGTCCACGTCTGATGAGAAGACCACGATGATTTTGGCCGTGGACTCAACGACGGTGTCAACAATTCGCTGGATGTCCTGCGGGGAGCTCACCTGAAGTGACAAGAAGAGAAAACTGCAGAAACAACATTGATTCATTTGATCAAAATGACCAAGAGTTACAAATTGATTACCTTAGGCAGCGCCTCAGAGAAGGAGATGCAGACACCAGCTTCCTCCACCTGCTCCGTGAAGTCTTTGATACCGTACTTGCCGTAGTCATCATCTGCAGCGATGGTGCCCACCCAGGTCCAACCGAAGTGAAGCACCAGCTGGGCCATAGCTGTGGACTGGTGCTTGTCATTGGGGATGGTCCTCAGGAAGGTGGGGAACTGGAACTTGCTCTCCAGGGCAGAGCACGAAGAACAATAGCTGACCTACAGATAGGGATGAGAGGATGAGCCTGTCTCGTCCTGTTAACTTCTCCTTGTCTTGACCTCTGTGTCTCTCACAGCTGCCTTACCTGTGGGAAGTGATAAAGTCCCAGTATCCTGGCTGTGGCGATGGACAGATCGGAGCCGCCGGCGCCCACCAGAGCGGCCAGGGGCGGCCCGTTCCCACAGCGGTAGTTGGGCACAGCCTCGTCCTGGCCCGTCAGGTAGGTGAGGGTGCCCTCCACGGCCTTGGAGATGGTGAAGCAGGAGTCGTAGATGACGTAACCCAAGTCAGTGCTGGGCAGCAGGTCGTCCCTCTTGTTTATTTCATTGATGGCGAACAACATGGTCTGGGTCCAGCGGAAGGTGCGAAAGTTAAACCTGGAGGATGAAAAAAAACAAAAGAGATCATGTCTTTTCACACCTCCAACGATGTGTTTAGTAAGCAAGAGAAACCCATACTCATATTCAGTAGGTGCAAAAACAAAACACTTGATCGAGGATCCACATACATCTTTTTAGTCCTGATGTTTCTACCTAAACTACCCACAAAAGGACAGTTCCCAGACTCTGATGCTGCTTGTTGTTGCATACGTACACTCTGTACATAATATTTATAATAAAGGCTACTGTAGCTAATTGGTCCCAGAGGTGCTGTCTTGATTTCGGTGGTTAAATCATGATGCTCAGAGATCTCAGGAGTACGTTGTGTGGATGGAACACATAATCAAGAGCAGAAATATTTCAAAAATAAGCTTTAATAGGACAATAAGGAGGTAAAGGAGAAAGCTCGACTCACCCCTCGCACCCCGAGGAGACGGGCAACCTGGAAGTGTTGCCGTCGGTGGAGGCGATGCTCTTGTGAACAGGAAACATCCCCCCGACGACCACCTGCTTCTTCTCCACGTTCTTGTAGCCGCTCAGGTTGAACTTGGCCTTCAGCTTGCATGAGGATTCTGCAGAGTCAGAGCTGGGAATGCAGAAAAAGGCACAAAATCCCAGCAGGTAGCGTGCGATTTCCATGCTCCGTCCGACGCAGTGCAAGGAGTGAGCTCTCTCACTGTGGCACAGGGCAAAGTGTGACAGGTGTCTCCTCTGCTCCCGGGGGAGACGTGCCTCAAAGGTTACATCAGATCCGATTCAACAGCGAAGAGAAAGGCCCTGGATTACAGTGAGAAGCTGAGAGGACTTCAACTTTTCTTAATTTGAAACAGAACAGTTGGATTTGGCTCATTTTAACGAAGGGCAAAGATATTATTAATGGTGTTAAAGATAAAGTTCAAAAATTGTTCCACCAGTTTTGTCCCACTCCTTCAGCACAAATTGGACGCTGAACCAGTGAAAAAAAACAAAAATATCAAATACATTCAAATTATACATCCCATAGTTTCCTATCTTATCTATTCTTTCTCTCTGTCCTCCTGTAAATACCAATCAGTTCATTAGCCTCCACTCAGGTCGGCTACAGGGCTACAAACCGCCACAGGCCAGGAGTTAATTGGCGGCTGCATGTTGTAACTTGTAGAGTCTCTGCACAACATCACGCCTGGCTACTGTTCCAAAACCATGTCTGGTCCCCTGAGTGTGGGTCTGCGTCGTGTCGATGGATGATTGAACTTGTCTGCTCTTGTCTCTCAGTCAGAGGGGAGACCCACAGGTCTGTACTTCTATCTTAGTGAGGACACTCATTGGCATACTGCATTACCCAGCCCCTTACTCTAACCCTAACCTAATGCTAAACCTTTAACCAGATCCTAATCACAAAACAGTTCATTCAGTCCTCACTTTCCCAAAATGTCCTCACTCTGCAGGTGGTCCTCACAAAGTGGATTGTACAAGAACACACAAACATACACACACGCACACACACACACACATACAGCTGGGCCCCCAGAGGGACCTCTGCTGGGTAACGAGGGGTGAATAAACACAAATAAGCTCTTAATGAAATCAATTTACAAAGCGATTTATATGAACTGTATAACACTATTATTAAGGATATTTTTAAAATAACTTTTAAAGCTCCTCAGGACAGTTTGATCCCTATATGCTCCAAAATGTAATCTAAAGCCAAGTTTTAGATTACAGGTTTTTGGCTTCAGAACCTGGAGGGTCTGACATTCCTTACCTGAGAGAAGTAGATATTCTAAGACTTTATCCATTTCAGTTATTGCTTAAAACTTATTTTTTATAAAACTTTATACTCGTTTTAATTAAATGTTTTTAATATTGTTCTATTTCATCCTTCTTATTTTTATTTGGTCTTGTTTTGTTTTAGTTCTGTTTCAATGTTTTTGTAAAGTATACCTTGTTTAGATAAGTGCTATAGAAAGTATTTATGACATTAAACTCAAAGTAAATTTCTAAACAGCATAATGGAGATATTGAGTTGCAAATAATGTATAGCTGCTGAGGATATGTGTGTGTGTGTGTGTGTGTGTGGGTGTAATTGAGCCCTTGTGATCGAGTCCCCTGACTGATGCTGAAGAGTTCTGCGAGAATACAATTATGCAGTCATTTAAAACTATGCTAATTTCAAAGGGCAGCTCAAGCAGACACATGAGGCACGCTGTTAAAGGGGAAAAGAGGAAGTATGTGTGTGCTACCGTTTTATTTTACTGAGGTGGTTTAAAAAAGTTTTACATAACTTCTGAAGTGATGAGTTTTCAGTGTGGTGAGAAAATGAACCTTCAGATGCCTCTGGTGTTTAAAAAAACCGTAAATATCAGTGATCTGGCTGTAATCACACTATATTACAAACTACAAAAGGCTGCATTATAAGACAGATACATGCCATAGACAGACATGGATGGATCAAGAGTAATTATTCATGGCCGTTTAAACACAGGAACAGCATAATAATGTGATACTCCAATTTTGGTTTTCAGTATATTATAACAGCTTATAACTGTTTATAAACTAAATTAATTATAATATACTACCCATTTCTTAATTTAAACAATTATTTAGTTAAGATGTTGAGTAGTCTTTGTTTGGTTATGGACATTTGCGCGAGAATGATGTATACTTTATATTGTATTGGTAAAATACTCAGCTCATCCTCACTCTAATATAAGTGCTTCCAAAGGTGACTCTCCGCAGACACAAGTTAAATATTTAGTAAGTGATACATATTTCAGTGATGAAGTGGATAAGCGAAATAAATTTATAGAGAAGTCTACAACAGATGCGCTGTTCATGACAGATGTGAGAAGTTTCAACATGGAGATCTTTATTAAAGCTCAGTTTTCCATTGTACAAATGTCGTCATAGTTGAAACTGCATGCAGTGGCTTGGTTTGAGGCACATTACTAAGGAGAACGAGCATTGTTGAACGAAAATAAAAACAAAAAAAACAGACATATAGTTGCATAACTTAATTTTATCAATACTGCAGTTAAATCCAACTACAAAATACTATGTCCGTTATTATCAAGCTGTTTTCTATGGAGACGTATGCAACTGAAACACATAAAAAAGGCAGAAATGAGGGAAAATACTAATAGCAGTTAAGACAAGTTAGAGGAAAACCATTTATTTTTGAATTAGGAGTATTTTGCCACTAAAATGGGAGGGATGAGGATATAACAGAGAGGGAGAGGCACGAACAAACAGCTGGAGGCGAGAGGACCAGTGAGTGAAATGCCTCTAACAGGGGGGTGGGTACACTTTTTAAAACTCAGTTAAACCTGAGCACTGAATTCACTGAGGTCTAAATGACAATAATAGAGATTAAGATGCTGTACAGAACAGAAATTACATGACATGATAATGCCATTCTGAGACACAGTGAACCCTAATGCTAGAGATGGCCACAGACTGAGCTCTTAACCTGACCTTTGACACGACACAGTGACACACACCTTCGGTTAAGTTCCCACCGGATGTTTTATGCTGTTGTGCTGATCAAGCACAGAGGAATTATGGGTGAATAAAGAAAAGGAAGGGATGTGAAAAATATGCCCCTGCACAACAAAGGGCAACCAAATAATGATGAAAAGCAATTTACACATGTGCTTATAAACTCTAATGTAATTATAATTTTGTTATTTGTCGTTTTTAGTCTTCAGAAAAAGCATACATATTGCAGCATGAGGAGGAACAGTGTTATATCCTCTTTCTGGAAACGGCAATAGTCCATGTCGGGTTACACCAAAGAAAACAACCAACAAAGCAAAAAACAAAAACAATAGAACAGGCACAATAAACATTACCCATCATATTGGCCTCCTGCACAGCTGCACACCAGTCATCATACTGAAGCTCTTCTTATTGACGGCTGACCCTAGCAGGTACAGCGTCGTCGCCCGAGTAGCCCACAATGTTATACATCACCACGGCATATTCTACTTTTGGCAAAACAAAAAGCTTAAAAACTGTTGATTGGTCATTCGGGGTCGTCTGTGCAGGTTAATGTCCGCTCAGACGACCTTCTTCAGAGCACAGTATACAGGCAGAGAGTGATAACGAACAAATAGACAGGATAGTCTTTAGGCGGAGAACATTCTGACCTACGGTAATACAACAGAAAACATACCACCAAAAAAGAAAAGGCAGAAAACAATTACTGAAGAGTTGCAAGTCCTCCCTCCACTGTTTTACTTTCTCTTTTCGTCACACTATGGTTTTGCTTATTTCATGTCAAGCTCATCCCGTAACCTGAGGCACAACATAAAGTCCACGTCCTGGACTTTCACAGCTTCTCGCCGCTCGCCTTTGATGGCTTTACCTCCAAAAAGGAAGCAGCAATTTTATCTTTTTGTCATAGAGAGGAAAAACATGTACCAAAAAAATACATTATCAATAACCGACATAAATCAATCCCTATCGCCAAAAAATATTAAGACCAGGGAGGAGTGGTGGGGAGAGCAGAGCGGGAGCACCTTTGCGCGTGCACCCGTCACAGTACAGTCTGCCTTCCGTGGGAATGTTAAAGAGAGGAGGGGGAAGGGGAGAGGGGTGAGGGGTGGGGAGGTGGGAAAAAGGTTGGAAGGGAGGAAGGACAGAAGAAAAGGGGGAGTTCACCAGCCCTCTCTGATATCTGTTGAGTGTGTTTTGTGCATCGTGTGTGAGTGCGTGTCCTGTCGGTGTGACGTCGCTTGGTGTTTTACTCCCACTCTGTGGTGCCCGGTGGTTTGGAAGTCAGATCATACATGACTCTGGAGATGCCTGGGATCTTCTTGATCTCATTGACCATCTTCAGCACCACCTGGGGAAATAAAAACAGATAGCACTTACAAGCGCCCCTTTGTTTAATTCTTGAGTTGAGTTAAGCTCTTGGCCCTCAAGTTGGGACCCATGGCGGTAAGATGATGCCACCAACTATCGGGCAAACACTAAGAGTAAATCATTGTATACCTCCTCTGGGATTTGGTTGCCCGGCATAGCGGGGATGCCAGTCATGAAGTCGCTGGTGATGAAAGTGCGGACCACCACAGAGCGCCGGCAGGACGGCTGCTTTTGCAGTGGGTCACGGTCAAAGTGCAGGGGGGTTAGGATGACTGGCATCTGGCTGATTTTACCGGAGAAGCCTGAAAGAAAAAAAGCCGAAATGAAAGATCGTAATGCTGCTTTGACAAATTGTAATAGTTGAAAAGACCAATGAAGCTTCACCGTCTGTGTTCGGAAAAATAAATTGTCACATAGCATTTTTCCATTTGACAATGCCAATAACTTGAGTCTAAATTATCTAGAACATGAAAGGATGCAGACTCAGGTGCTGGTTCTTTATATCTTCATGCCTTAAGATGAGTTCATATCTTCATAAATAGATTCTGTCTATTTTACTAATGATGCCTGGACTGGGTGTCAGCAATGGAAAAAAACAGGGCTGTCGGAAATATATTAATAAATTACTAGTAATATGAAGAGTGGAAAAAATTATCTTTGAAGCCATTTTAATCACATCAGCACAATAAAATAGAGAAGTAAAACCAGAGGTCGTTTCACTGGAACATTTAAAATTCCTATTTGCCTTGCCTCGGGAGACGTGAAATTCCCTTTATGGGTGTTACTATGCACATAAGTGCACTAGTGGGGTTATGCATGTGTGTATAGCTTACATATATTCATCCAACAAAAATCATCCCAAATAGTCTGTTTTGATTCAATACATAGGGCTGACTTAAAATTTCAGAAGTTTCTTGGATAAACACACTTACCAGACTCTCTAAGAATAGAGTGAGCTACAAAGTCAGCCTGTCGGAGCGTGCTCAGAACGCCTGTGGTCAGGAAGGTTGGAGTAATGTCTGTTGGAGGCTCCTTCACGTGGGCCCCAAATACATACACAACTCTGGAAAGAGAAAAGCATGAATACATGCATGAATGGGTCTGTCTGTTCTGCTGACCCAAGGCAGAGCTGACTGTTGAACGTAATGTATCACTGCAAGATTTGTGTATTACCTATTGATGCTATGGCACATGCGAGGGATGAGTCTGGAAAGGAACATAAGAGATTCCCAGTGTGGAGATTCTTTACTTGTGATACCGCACACGTAACTGTAGGATCGGCAATCCCCCTGAAACAGAAAATATATTTTTTTAGCCTAAGTTTTCATTGAACTACAAATAATCAACAAATAAGAAAACCCAAGCCCTGTACAAATGCAGGCATAGCAGTTAAGTTTCTATAAATAAATGTGTCTGTTTTCATTTCCACTAATCACCTAGGCAGGGAAACCTCCCTGTGTTTGCAGACAGTCTCATGTCTGCCCCACAATTTGAGGTTTATGCTAAATTTAAAACTGCAACTTCAAACAGGAAGTGACAGGACACACCCACACAGACACACACAGTCCCTGACTGTGATGACTGGGGGAGGCAAGTGGTTGTAACCACTGTTCTCTCCAAACAACACAGAAGCTCAATATAAACTTCCAGAAAGTGAGAAAAAAATTGATCTATGCCACAACAGTAACAAACAGATCCCTTTGGATGGACAAAGAGACACCTCTGTGTGTGTCTGATGGGTAACAAAGAAGTTCTAGTTTTAACACATGAGACACTGTTAGGTCTTCACAGCCTTAAATTAAACATTAGTAACTCTGAAGATGTTTGAATTCTCCACATGTGTAAAATTACTCAAGAAATCTCAAAAAAATAAAATACATAATCCTCTAAAATTGTATTTTTACTTGAGCTTTGAAGCTGATGCTGTATTAGCTCTACCTTAAAATAACAAATCTATAAATGTATTCCTCTAACTATTGTCCACATCCTGGTAGAGAAGACAATGTGAAGCCCTTAAAGCCAGCTTTGCAATAATGTCACTTGTGTAATGTATGATGGAATTTTAGATTAAATACGAAGTAAAAAGAGTCTTTGAATCGTAAAACTTGTTGGTAAAAGCCATATTACAAGGCTTTTATATGAAGATAAATATTACACATCAGTTACTTACTTAGATTCATGATTCAGTGGGATAGAGAACAGACAACCTATACATTTAGTGCGACTGGTGAGATGTGATGATGCTGGTTACCTGGACGCCGACAGTCTTGATGGGCAGCAGGAAGGCATTGAGTGAATGAAGGCTGGTGATCTGCATGAGCTTCTCCTCTTCCTCGTCTGATATGCACGACTTGACTCTCTGCAGCAGAGTGTGGGGCTGAAGAGGAGAAACAAAGACACTGATGGTGACTGCAGCTACCTCAAACAGGTCACAGTCCTTTCAAGTCATCAATACTTTTAATTAACACAGATAAATACAATTTCTCAAATGAAATGTCTCATGAAGCATTGAAACTGCTGCACACAGGACTTTCAGATGTTCATCAACTATGTCAGATTATCCACAAAAACCTTGATTTCAAGTGTCAAAGTAGAAATACTTGATTAAAATGTAAAAATATAAACATAAACATTAAATTATTCTTCAACTGAAAAGCTTTCCTGTACCTCAGTTATAGTGTCAGACCACCTGTAGCAAACTCAAGATCTTACCAAAGCTAATGTTTAATTTCTGTTCTTCACATTTGGCCTTAGTTCGACTTAGGGATAAACAAAGAATCCAAACCCAATGAGAAAAATCTCAAATCATCTCAACTATTATAAGTCTTTTCTACCGTTACCATGATTTAAGGCTTATGAAGCAATCTGTTAAACCAACCAGCAGAGGCTGCACATTATAAGTCTTTGATTATATGAAGGCAACTAATGTCTTCTTGTTTGGTGTGTGGGCAGAGCTTCCACTGTAATGACTTATTTTATACAAACAGCCACCTGGTATTTGATTTCTAAAGATTACAACTTGCCTGAGTTTCTACCTCAGAAATAAAGTCATATTTGCAGGATCACTGCAAGGAACCAGTGATTTATCAGAGCTGGACTTTTCCTCAGTCCTGTATCTGTCTTTGATTTGTCAGGATCTGCAAACAACCTCAAATGTCTGATGTCAGGATATTTAAAGTGTCAGCATCTCACAGAGGTGTTTTCAGTAAACAGTGATTCAGTTAATAAATAAAAATGTGCATGCGTCACTGCAAACACTGGAAAATAAATTGATAAATCAGTTGTCTCTTCCCATTAGTTGCAATCGCATGAAGTGGGATTCTGTTAGAATAGTCTCCACAAACATAGGTCATCCAAATAGTCAGTACATATTCATTAGATAGGACAGAGGGAGTCTAGTGGTGAAAGGGGGGCAGAGAGAATGGGGGAAGACACACAGCAAAGGACCACAGGGTGGAATCAAATTCGGGTTGCTGCAGAGGGGCCTCATGGGGCAGCAGCTCTGCCAGGTGAGCTGTACACCACCCCTTCATTACACTTCCTGAAGAGTTAGTGTTGTTCTGTACCTTTTTGATACTGGCAGAGAAGTCTGTGATGATCTTGAGGATGTTGTTTGTTTCAGCAAAATCCTTACAGACGTATGGTTCCTCTGCACAAATCACTCTGATGGACAAACCAGGACCTGACAGGAGCCGAGAGAAGCAGTTTGTTGAAAATGCAGGAGTTATTGACAGATTTGAGTCAGATTAACTAAGAATCTGAGAAAGAGACAGAAAGGAGACAATGGATAGGCAACATTGCTCAGTATTGTGTTGATAAAATCACTTTTGTACAATTCTGTCAAAGCTGTAATATCATAGAAGTGTGTGTTTGTGTACTTGCCAGGGAAAGGGTGTCTGGAGACAATCTCTTCTGGTAAGCCCAGCTCCCTCCCCAGCGCTCTGACCTCATCTTTGTGGAAATCTTTCAACGGTTCGATAACTTTTCCCTGGAGGATCATAAAACAAGTGGAATCAGCACTGCAACCGTGGGGGAGTCAGGGATATGTTTGTGTGGCATAGCGTTTATGCAGAAGAACTGAGCAAAAAAGAACAGTCACTTTGTAGCTGCCTTGAGTGAATTTAAATCTTTAACCATGAATTAAGAATGCGTTCTCTTTGAAGAATAAAGGATTATAGACTAACTTTTAATAAAAGAAAGTGATGTTTACAAATTTGTCATCATTCTGCCATACAAGTGTAAAAAAAAAAAAGGGATTTACTGTTAATAGTCAGCATAATTCAAAAAATCTTCATCAACATCTTAAGCTTTCAATTCCCATATGAGCTGCACAGTCATTTCATTAGCTTCCAGATAGGTAATTTGGAGGTATCTTGATAAAATTGTTCTAGATAATGTTTATGAGGGAGGAAGTGATGAGATTTATGACCTTAAGAATAAGTGTAAACATCTCTGAAAGGCACATTATTTTCATACTCATACATAGCAGCAGAACAAGCAAACAGCTTATGAGCAATACCTCATCTCTGAGTTTGCGGATGAGCTCGGTGTCGTTGTGGTGCGTTTTGATGACCTCCGCCTTGCCACTGGCGAGAGGAGAGGCGCTCTCGATAAGATCGGGCCTCAAGGTACCCTGGGCCAGGAAAACCTCCTCTGGCTTCAGATTCATCTCTCCTATCACTTCATTCGCCACCTGTGACAAGTCATTAGGTCAGGTACAACAGTAAACTATTGAATCACAAACAAAGAAACCATATCATATAAATGTGCAGCTGAAGAGATGATGTGATTAAAGATGATATGTACAGTAAGAAGAAAGGTTAAGATTAAAATAAAGCAATAATAAAAACATTTAGTACATTTCATAGAAATAATCGATCAAAACCTTGAACCCACTTTGACAAATGTGTCTCCAATAATTTTCCTCTTCTCCTCAGGGTTGGTGGTCATGTTCAGGGTCTTGCTGATGCGTTTCCGTGGCGTCCTGTCCTCGTCAGAGATGGGAAGGGTTGTCGTTCCATTGTAGAAGGTGTGAGCTGCGTTCACCACTGAGGAGTGCAGGGAAGAGAGGGAGAGAAGGAGAGGCAGAAGAAACACGTGGGTTACGAGAGACACAAAAACCCACATCTCAGCTCATTATCCAGTTACATCTAAGGCTGATACAAATCATATGTGCTGATAATTTATTCAGTCTATCAAATGGCAAAATAATATCAATTACCAACAATGGCAATACATAGCCTAAAAGAAGCTATAATTTGACTCCAATAGGTTTCTGATTTCACTTCTTGATAAATTCCAATTAGATAACAGTTAAAATCACAAGAGCACATTTCATTATGTCAACAAGGTCCCATCTTGAAGTCTTTATTTAGCCCCGTCAGCTCTAACTGTACCATCTCTACTTAGTCACCTACCTTTAAGTTTGATACCCAGCTTGGTGAGGGCCTCCTCCACACTCTGACTCTCCCTCTTCCTCATGAAGCCATTGTCAATGTGAACCGCGATCACCTGGTCCGGGTTCAGAGCTTTGTTGAGGAGGGCTGTGCACACTGTGGAGTCCACTCCGCCACTCAGAAGCACCTGAGGATATGTTCCGAAACAACATCTTTAAATGAGGATGTGTGATCTTGCTAGACCGGGAACAAATTCGCCAGGTAAACACTGGACCTCTTGCCAACAGTCAAATATAAAATGCAGTGTCATAATTCAGCTGTCAAAAGTGTGGTCTTCATAGTCAGCACAGGCTGAACTGAAATTAGATTGGTCTGGTCTATCAGCGGTTTTCCTATTTGCATCACCAGCTTGTCCCAGCACAACTAGCAATTCTATTTTACGATCACATTAACGACTGCTTTTCCCGGTCATGTTGTCTTCATTTTATGGTTAGTAGTATCTATTGCCAGGGTGTAAAATAATAGGCAGTTGGAAAAGATGACTCAAGACGGCTATGCTTCTACTTAGCTGGCTAACAACTTTTGGGAACCTCGTACCTGAAATGCCACTGAAGAGGCTGCATGTATTTCTAGAATTATAAATCCTGTGCCTGTTTCCTACACTCATTTATCGCCCTCATACTCCCCTGAGATGAAGCCCAGTTTGAAGCCTCTCAGGGAGTCGACTACCTCTTTTCAGACAGAACAGGGTTTAATTTCAGAGTTTAATTGGTTCGACTTAACTTCACATGACTGCTGCTGTCACCACTTTCTGAGCAGCCAGCACAATTTACCCTCAGCAACTCGGCTTTATCTCCCATTTTAGGTAAAAACATGCTTCTTGCTTTTTAAGTAAATCTGCCCTAAAAATACTTTTGACACACACACACTCATTAAATCTGGTGAAGTTTAACTCACCAGCACTTTAGATTTCCCAACTTTTTCTTGGATTTCATTGATGCACGTCTGCTGGCGGTTCTGTACAGTGAAGGTACTTGTGCATCCCGCAATCTCAAAGAGGAAGTTGCGCAGCATCTCAGTGCCTCGCTCTGTCAAGTCGACCTCGGGGTGAAACTGGGTCCCGTACAGCTTCTTCTGTTCGTTAGCGATCCCTATAGGGGAAAACAGAGACGTGATGACGGGAATGTAAACACTGCCACGGTCAAATTTGGGGTCTTTTAAAATAACAACTATGCACAAGACACAACAAACTCAAAATAGAGATTGCACATTATTCTCAAAGGTTGTGTCAGATGTAAATACACGCACACAGTGTCAGGATTTATACAGAACAAAACAAAAAGACCAGACTGTTTTTATGCACCACAATCTGATTCTAAATAAATATGAAGTGTGCTCCTCACCAGCAATGATGTTCCCAGATTGGGACACCACTTTAAAGCCATCAGCCACTTTATCCACACTGTCTCCATGGGTAAGCAGGACCAGTTCCTCCTTCTGAAGGCCTCTGTAAAGACAAACAGACACAGACATAAGACAAAGGAATGTGCTGTATGATAGTTATGTGTGCTGTGACTGTTTTCAGGGTGTGCATGTCAAGGGTTAGAGGCAGACAGTGAAAAAAGCTTTCTATTTTAGACTCCGCAGTATTTGTCTAACAACCATATGTGACTGCAGGAATGCTTCGGCAGCTTATGTAGTAAATGTGGTCCTGAGAAAAACCAGAAAAAAAAACTTGCTTCATCACACAACCTCATTTGTATTGGGAGGCTGTTTTCTGTGCACAGGATTATTGCTATTCTTGCATCGATTATGTCTTAACCGATTTAATAAACTCTTACAAAGTACCAGTCATGTTCTCTGCCTGAACTATATCAGCAAATACAGATATACATTTGGCCATTGCTGCAAAAATTAACATAGCCAAAACCCTGTATCCAATTGTAAAATGAAAAGGATCTGTGCGAATGGTTAGCTTCATGTGAACAATGAGCTTATTGCTCATTGTGACATATTTGTAATATTAGTATAGAAATAGAAACTTAATTACCTGAAGAGAGAACAAGTGTTGTCCAATCCAATACTGAACACGCCATCTTCCCGTACACTCTTTTTGTGTACTGTTCCACCAAACACTTTATTCATCATCTGTAACACACACACACACACACGAACAGGACACAGATCACATTTTAGTGTGATTCCAAACATTGCACAATGGCCTGCAGTTTAGAGAAATGTGCTTGAAAAGCTACTGGTTATCATTTTCAGGCTAGTTTGGAAAACCGAGCAAGCAACGCTCTCTTCTTCCACAGTGAATGTCAAGCTGCCCTTGTAGAAGGGGGTGAAGTCCTCTTTGACTCAATAGAGCTGGACAGTAGCCTGGAGATGAGTGATAATACAGTACAGCTACTCAGAGTGAAAGCAAATACCAAAGCAAAGACCACTTGTGACTGAATCTCATTTTCATGCTCAATATGTGATCTATATATCTAAACACTTACATGTGACCATTTGTGATCGGATAACTCATGAAAGATGTTAATACCAGGTCTGAATGGGGTTGATGGTATCCCTAATCACTTCAACAGCTTTTCATTGCTAAATGTGTAGATGCATTAATATACATGAATACCTGCATCCCATAGCAAATCCCAAGGACAGGCTTCCCAATGGTGAATATGGCTGGGTCAAACCAGGGGGCATCTTCTGCATATACAGAGGCTGGACCTCCTGAAATAATAATTGCCCTGAGGAGGTCGGAGAGATCGTTAAGAATAGTGTAAAAAATGTATAGCAAAACATAAATATTGACAGGACAGTAATAACAACGCTAAAAAGGAATGATAAACATCTCTGGTGCTTGTGTCTCACATGCTCACCTGTATCCCTGTTCTCTGAGAGCAAAGGCCGGGGTCTCTAGAGGGAGGATCTCAGAGCGTACACACAGCTCTCGCACCCGCCTGTCGATCACCTTGCCATACTGGGCCCCGGCATCCAGGATCGCCACCGCCCCCTCGCATGACCCATTTTGTTCTGTGCTGCTGATCTCCAGCTGTTGACACACAATCAGGAAAAGAAACCACACAAACTGTTAAGTTTACATTGCTTGAGATGTGTGAATGCCCAATGTCTCTTTTGCACACTTGTGTTAACCATGTGACAGGACCCTGACAGGGACACACAAATATCTCTTTAACAATTTGGTGGAGTCACAAGACAGCCCACTCAATCTACTCTGAACTGTTGCACCTCTGACCCCCCCCCCCCCCCCCATGGCAAATGGGACTCAATTAGGCTTAACACAATTATGGACATGTGAGCTACAATACAGACCGTCACTCGTGTGGAGGGGTGCAGTCATTCATCCCATCAGCAGCATCACATGAAGCCCACAAATTAGTCAAGCGCCTTATCACGGTTTTCTGTTTCTCTCCCCTCTCTGCGTGTACGGAGGTTATTTCATAAACCTATGCGTAAATCAAACTATTCCTAACACAGGCTACGAGGGCTAAGGTCATTAACAGCAAGTGCTTTTACTTTACGTATATAGACGAGCACTGCCAAGACGAGTAACAGAAACCCACGTGGAGCTGGGACACACTTCCGCCATTGACATGTCTAAAAACAACTTTCATTGCGCACCTCTGATGCAAAGTCTAAAGTGGCGTAAGGCTCTTAAAACAACGCGTCATCAAGCACAGTGACTCTTGAAAAACAACCAGGAGAAAACCCAGAGCAAACTTTACCGGGTCAGCTGGTAACACAGCGGCAGCTCGGGGTGTCAGACCGGTAACCCCCTACTAATACTAGCTTAGAAGCGACGTAGGCAAACATTTCCGTTTACGTTAGCTTAAAGTTAGCTCAAAAACGAAATTAGCGTGCCTGCTAAACAGCTTTCGCAATGCATGACAGGCTTCTGAAAGCACTGTCATTGCAAAATTGCGGCCAGCCGGGTATTGGCTAGCACACGAACCGCCCGTGTAGCATGCTAGCTCGCACATAGTATAAACAGGACGAGATAGCATTAGCCTGTTAGCTTAAGTTAGCGTAGCCATGCTAAAGCCCACGCGGTGCTTGGAGGCAGAAGGTCTTAGATGGACAAGAGAAATGTGTCCGCTCCCCGAGGACACATGTGTCACGGCTTATATGTACGGCCCGGACCTATGTCCTGTCCGGTACGTTAGCATAGCCACGAGCAACATGTCCATGTACCGCTGCAACAGGCGCACGACAAGGTGCTGGGTGCTCCTCAGCGCTGCTGGCAAACGTTACATTCCCCCCTTAACTTTCCCCCCCGGTGGTGCACACAGGCCGGGACTAACCGGGGGAGTGTGTGCACCGGACCCCCGGTGTCCTACCGCCTAGTCAACCCGGGCTGCCCGGTACCGGACACTCCCCGCCGCTACTGACCTTGCTGTCTCCGTTGCACAGAGCCATGGAGGACTGAGTGCTGTGTTGTGGAATGAGCTCTCCCCCTCGCCTCGGTGTCCTGGGTCTCGCACACTGACAAACACACTGAGAGAGAGACAGCTACCGGTTCGCTCCTGGCTCAGCTCGCCGACTACTGCTGCAGCGGCAGATTGGAGCGTGTTGTTGAGAGGCCGGGCTGTCACAGTCTGGGCTCCTCTTCTTCCTCCTCCTCGGGCTGGAGAATCAGCTTCACTGTGGGATCTCACCAAATAAATGTGCGTGTGTGTGTTTCATGGGAGGAGCGCAGAGTGAACTGTGTAGAAAATGAAAGTGGAGGGAGTGAGTGGCCTCACTAGGGCTGAGACAGGGCTGGAGGATGTCACTGATCAGACACGAGTGGTTCCTGCCCCTGGATGCTTTATTACATGTGAGAGGTTTTCACAGTGAAGTGTTATCACAGACACACCGGGGGGGGCTCCTATGGACCCATGCTAATCCCTAACCCATCAGAGTCAAAGCATTTGACTCAAAGGTTACCACAGCTAAACGAGTTATTATTATTATTAGGGCCCGAGCACTGACAGACAATTGTAAGGATTCTATTATTTTTTTCAAGCAAATTAATTGGTCTTTGTAGATCTTTAACATACTCAAATTCTTACCAACATTTTCAGAAAATTAGAAAGTGGTGAAAACTTACGTATTCTGGAGGAATTTTCAATGGGTGTGGCAAAATGGCTCAACGGTGTCCCCCGGAACGTGTTCACGTTCACCGATCTTCACAAAAATCGATACACGTGTATCATGAGTCCTTAACCAAACTTTAACCATAACCTAACCTTCAAATAAACCTAATCTTAACTAACTTTACAACATATCCACACCATAGAATTACATTATTTACATTATGGGGACTTGATTTTTGCCCCCATAAAGAAACCAAGTGTCGATAATGTGACTGAGTAAACAGATTTACGTCCAAACATGAGTAATACCTGGACAATACACACACACACATCCACAAGGTCCCATTTAATCTCAAGAAAGGGCCCACCTGAAGACTTTATGGCTGTGAGCTGCAGTGCTCATATTGGGGGTCAACATTTCTGTCATGTGGTTTAGGGCGTGACCAAGGTGATCAGTCAAATCTATTCTTAATCGACCAGGATTATAATATACAACATTCTCTAAAACCTCAAATGAGGATATGCCTGTATTTAAACATGTCAGTCATTGGCTTAGCTTTTTAATTAGTCCTGCCTTTTTACCTAAATATGCTCCAATTCAAGGAGGAGTATTATAGGAACAGGTCTATCTTTTAGTCACCCTAGTCCCCAGTACTTATGCGTTGACATATCCCCTAACCGTAGTGTCCACGCTCAGATGCACGAGTGTCAAGCAGAGTCAAACACCCTCAGGCAGAGGCAGAAAGTATGTGTGAAGAGCGTCCCGTACTGTAACACGTCTGCTGTACTGTATGTTCCAGCTGTGAGAAACACTGAGGTCCTCATAACTTCACAAGTCTTGTTCAGACAGCTTTTGCTACAGCAGACAGTAAGTTACCTTCAGCATCAATGGTTAAATGGGTTTTAATGGTCATTAAACCCTCTTTATTTGGGTTTAAATGGTGTAGTCTCAACTTTTTGAACATGTCATTGCAGGTATTTGGACCCATAGACCCAAACAGGTGTAACTGATATAGGTCTTTTCACACAGCAGACATTTTGGCTCATTAGGGTGACACTAACTATGTCACTCCATCAAAACTGGTGGAACCTAACTGCACTGCACCAAGAATATTATTATAACCTTGCAACAGTGCTTCTTTGCTTAAGCGCTAGTTTTATGAGCACGACTAGATTAATCAACCTGGTGACTATAAATAGGAAAAAAATAAACTGTGGGCCCCTTTTGACTTTCTGTTAATTTATTCAAGGCACATGTGCCATTTATCCACAAGGCCCCTCTCTAAGACAGGTAGATGGGTTTATATTGGATTTTTAAGGATATATGCAAATTCTTTTTCTATTAATCATATTACCACAATAGAGACATTTTAAATAATGGGTCTCATTGGTTTCATTATTATCCCTGGTGTCAAACAGGTTTATTGACATATTTTAAAATAATTGTAAAGTTACAATTCAGTTCGCAAATGTGCGAACTGATATACTTTGTATGTGGATGAATGACAATAAAGTTGACTTGGAAACCAGATGTTTGACGATGTTTACTTGGGTAATAAGGAATGATGATAAACACATAATCTATACACTGTAAAATTGATCAGTTAGAAAAGAAGAGTCAAAAGTCGATACAGGTCTGGTATATACCCATTTACACTCACATTCATTCCCACGGAAAAGTTTGAGTCTTCAGTTTACCTAACCTGACTGTCATCGCACTTGAGGAGGAAGTCGTGGGAGAGCGTGTTTACCCTACACAGAAAGGCCCTGGCCGAAGTAGAGTTCAAGCCCAGAACCTTCTTGCTGTGAGTCAACAGTGCCAACCACTGCACCACCGTGCCGCCCCTTAATCACTATATATAGATCAAAACTATCCCGAGCAGTTTGCTCTCTGGGCCGTATTATTAATCCATCCTCAAAAACGAGTTAAAAATCCGATTGATATTCCTGGAATGATGTGAATATGGCTTTTTAGCACCCCTAACCCACAAGAGCAATATACTATAGATACCAGCACCATCCTGATATGAGGTCACATGTTGGGTGAATTATTTGTCCTCTGTGTTGGGACACTCACAAAGACCCTCTGCTTCATTGTGCTCCTCTCGTCACATGCCGATCAGACCGGTGCTCGTGTGTTGTCACATGCCATCTGTGAGGATAAGCAGCTTCACATGCACTCACAGCAACCACAAGGCAGAGCATGCAGTCATTCATTATACCTCTAAGTAAAATATGGTGTAATGGGTGCGTCATGACCCGGAATAAAAGAGGTATTGATCAAGGAGGCTGCAGCACAGTTTTTTGACAAGATTGGTGGGGTGGTTAAAGAAAATTTAGATCCATTCCTTCCCTCTTAATTTCAAAGTTAGATTTTTGGGGATTATTTTGTGCACCTCAATTTGACACAGATCTCAAACAGGGACAAATAGAGAAAAATGTAAATCAATAACATTTCAACCTATTGATCACAATTGACTTCATGCAGTTTAACCACCAGGCTCCAAAACTAGACTTTTTGTGACTTCTTTGATATAAAAAAAAGATGCTGTTATTTTGGTAGACTTTAAATAACGGTGAAGGAAATGTGAAATATAAAAATATAAAAAACAAAAGACTCATAAATGCTCTTTCTCTGTTTTAATTGTCATGTGAATAACCCACAGATTAAATGATCTTGTGTATCTTACACACACTGCTTTGACTGAGATGGGGGTTTTGTGGAAATTATATAATTGTTGTTGTGATATTTCCTCTGAAGATACGAGCTGTATTGATCAACTATGGAGTAAAGTGAACTTTAAACTGCTCTTTATTGATCACATTTTTTTTCCTTGTGGTATAACATGCTGTATGTGCAGGCTGGCCGTTTAGAGTGCTGAAATAAGTACATCAAGAAGTGTAAGTCAATGTTGAGGTAGACTGTTACTTAATTTATCTGACGGCTGTAGATATTAGTTACTTTAATGCACCAGCAGTCTTTAGATTTATAGTTTGATTTTAACCATGGACAAACACTCACCATAGAAGATGAACTGCTTGAGTGTCATGGAAATAAATGAACATATTACAGTTTATTTGTATTGGTTTGAGGATATCAGCCTAGGTTTCCATCCCATACACAGAGGTTTGTCTGATCGCTGAGGCCTCATCATGTGAGGATTAGATGTTAGTATGAAGCTCCCTCTGCTGGGGACATGAGGAGAGACAGTGTCCCTGTGAGTCCAACAGCTCCTGTCAGGGAGTCCACATCCCTGCAGGCTGAGAGGCGGCTCCTGGTACAGGCGACATTAAATTAAATTAAATTAAATTAAATTAAATTAAATTAAATTAAATTAAATTAAATTAAATTAAATTAAATTAAATTAAAAAAATTAATTTAATTTAATTTAATTTAATTGCATTTTTTTTTAGCACTTCATGCGCTGAAGCCCATAGCGCACATCCTGCACAGAAGGCCATTGCGCACTTCCTGCAGAACCAAACTGCGCACATCCTGCGCAGAAGCCTACTGCGCACTTCCTGAGGAGAAGCCAAATGCGCAGGAATTGCGTGCGCATTTTTTTTATTTTAAATTTAATTTCCCCCTGTTTTTAGATTTAATTAAATTACATTTACATAGTGTAATATATATTGCAACTAATAGGCAAAATCCTGCCAATTTTTAGAGTTCATGGGAAAGAGTGGGGTTTGAACCCAGGTCCTTCTTGGTGAAGAACAAACACTTGACCCTTTAGGCCACACCGCCTGATGATTACCATGAGGAACTAAGCAAACTAAGAAGATGGACAAATTATCGTTTGCGTATCCGTGTCATTTTATGCTGCTTTTGATAAACACTTCAGAGAAAATATGTTCTACTTTACTACATATGACAGCCTTACTTAAAAGTGACTTTTATGTTTTTGGATTTTAGATACTGGATGATTTAACATACTTTAAAAACCTATTATTAGAGAATAACCCAGTAACCTTGTCTTCAGACGCCTTACAAGAATCACAGTCTGCTGTGATGTCCTGAGGCTGCCCCCTGCTGGCTGCTGGGTACCTCTGCTGCTCCTGCTTGGTTTGTGCACCTTGTGATTAACTAAAGTTGTCCATAAAAGAAAATCTTTAATATATTTCATGGGCAATTTGATGTACAACCAGCAATCAGTTCACGACAAAAATAAACCAATATATACAATGTAAATAAAACACAATATAAAAACACTATATACTAAGTAGCAAGGTAAATTTGCTTTTAATAAATGAATTGATAAGTCGACCAACAGAAAATTACCCGACAACTATTTAGATATTCTCGAAACATTTCATTCTACTTTTAATTTCCTGTTGTGTTTCTAATTATTATTAACGTTGGTGACATTTCCTTGATAAATGGGTGGAGGTTTTAATACCTCTACTAAGGAGGCTATGTTTTCATCTCTGATTTGTCAGTCAACAGGTCTATGTAATAAACAGTGATGCCAGTAACACATTACTTAGTAACGCTTTACTCTAATCTGAAAAAAACATAATAAAGAAAATATAAGAAAACTGCAACATAAGTAAATGGGTTTATGATATTACAATTATAATATTGTGTTTCATCCTCTTAGATGTACTAAATATTAACTAGGGTCAGGGTTAGGGGTTAGGGTTAGATTATGATTTTATTCTACTGTCAGTCAAGCAACCACCTGCTGATCAGTGTGCAGCCCCTCACTCAGCAGACACGGATCTATAATGAAGTCTTGGTCTCAGGGTTAGGGTTACTGACGCTCGCAGTAAAGTGAACCGTCATGTGGGAAGCCAGCCGCCACTCGGGTTTTTGTTGCGTGTCTTCTACAGCCTCATACGGTAAAGCGGTATAGATAGTCGGAGCGCCGAAAAATAACGAAAAGACAACTATATTTAAGTTATAGTCTCTCATTAGATTTTTTTTATTATCTTCATGACGTATATGTTCATGTAAATTATGTATTTTTACTGCAAATTGAAGTGGAACTCTGTAAAAATGGACCACTGTATTCCTAATGTAACCATATTTGGAAGCTGATTAATAATAATCCTTGAGAGGTTATACGTGACTTCGAGTGGATTCCTGTTCATGGTGTCTCTGACTATGCTGGGATAAATTTGTGTGTATTTTTACTTCAGAATAACTGAGAAAATCGGTAAAAAAAAGGACGAATGTATTTATAATGTTACTATATTTGGAAGCTGATTAAAAATATTCCTTGAGAGGTTATAGTGTGTGGTCAGCAATAGGAGCGGTTTATCCTCAAGTACAATGATCCATGAAGTAGGAAACAGACTGAATACACTGGTGTGTCTTTAGCAGTGTAAAATGATTTGAATTGAGCTAGTTTGACCTGGACCTCAATGCTGTCCCTCTGTCCATGTCTCTAAACGGCTGAGGGAGCGGGACAGCAGCTCCAGAGCTGTCTGGGAGCCTCAGCCCCCCCAGCCCTCTACATATGTCCCACAGGCCAAGCTGCATGATGTCCAGCAGGAGGACATCTACTTAAAATGTGTCCAGACGTCTGTCAACCCCCCGTGCTACAACATAAGTGAATCTCTTTGTCTCTGTAAAATAGCAGCAAACACACACGCGCGCAACACACACACACACACACTCTCACACGCACACACACAAAGAAGGGTCCACTGGCCATATGTCAAGCGGAACACATCTTCCTCCTGTATTGACACGTCAGCTGTAGATGCCGGACCCATTTGAGCGTCGGACCAGCCGCGCTTCCTCAGTCCGCCGTGTAGCTGCCACAGGCTGATCTGAAGTGTCACGGTAGAAATCTCCCCGGTTGTTTGTCATCGGTGTTTACATGCTGCGACTGAAGGATCGTAGAATACGTGAGTAGTGATTCCGGCTGAGCTGCTGCCTTGTTGTTGTGTTTGTTGCTCCGACATGTTGTCATCACCTCCAGGTAGGTATCACTCTCTGCTGGTGGGATTTTATCTTTCACCCTTTGTTCGTCTGCTACTTACAGTTCCCCTCATGTGATAGAATGTCATTTGATCTTTTGCTATGGAGTGCATTTGTAATTAAGGTATGTTTATATTTGCCCATTATTGTGAAATATGGTCCCTGCTCGTCGTTTGAAGATTACAGTTGATAAATGACCGGTACATTTATTCATTCATACTATCACCTCCATCTTGTTGTCAACAGGAGAAACACGTCTATTGATTATTGATATTATAGTTTTGCACAATCCTATTTGTTCAAAATGATCCTGCAATTCTATGTACATGTTTGTAATGTATAACCAGACTGTTTTAACAATATGTATTGTGTTCTTTATGAATGTGCTTCCTAAAAATATAATGGCTGTAATGTCTGCCAACTAATTGAGACTTGGAGTATTAACAATCTGTTTAGGTGTTTCATTAATTCTCTCTCATCTATCTTTTTTTAGACTTGCTGAGGACACAGCTGGGTTGATGTCCGCTGCTCCAACATGGAGCCTTTAGACGTGATCGCACACAAGAACGGTCGGCAGAGGAAGCTGGCAGGTTCTGCCCCCGCAAATGTAAACATTGGGGAGCTGAACAGAGGAGAGATGAGTGGCTCTGAGGCGGAAGAAGAGGACGAGGCAGAGGGTCTTATCAGGGGGTCGGATTCAGAGGGCAGGAGGCACGCAGCCCGGCCGGGGATCCGTGGCGAGTTGGGCAACGTGGCGCTTCTTCTGTTTCTCTACGTGCTCCAAGGGATTCCCCTGGGACTGGCCGGCAGCATCCCACTGATCTTACAGGGCAAAAATGTCAGCTACAAAGATCAGGCCTTTTTCAGCTTCGTCTTCTGGCCGTTTAGTCTCAAACTGCTCTGGGCTCCACTGGTGGATGCTCTTTACTTCAGCAGGTTTGGCAGAAGGTAAGAAAGACACATGTTTACTGTTTATCCCCAGGCATGCACATTTGTATACAAATGTGCATGCATTTGTATACATGCACTACCCCAGAAGATACCATGACCCAAATGACCGAGAATCTACACAGATGTGCTGTGTCAAAGTTTTAGTTTGTACAGCATCTTTTTCCTGATAATTGACCTGCACCTATCTCTTTCCTCTGGCTCTTCAGAAAGTCATGGCTGGTGCCCACACAGTACTTGCTGGGCCTCTTCATGCTCTACCTGTCTGTAACCGTCGAAGCACTGCTGCAGAGCGAGGGAGGACCAAATGTGGTGATACTCACTGCAGTGTTCTTCATGCTTGCCTTCCTGGCAGCCACACAGGTAGACCATTCTAAACACTGACACAGACACACAAGCAGGGAGATAAATACTGTAGATAGTTGGGCTGGGCAGTTAACTGAAAATACATAGAAAGCGACATTGAATACCTCTGACTGACTTAATGGTTCAAGTGTGTAGTATTTAGTGACATCTACTGGTGAAGTTGCATTTGCAGCTGATTACCTCCTCACCTCACCCTCACCATCCAAACTTGAGAGAGAACCCTTCCAGTTTCATAAAAACTCAAAGGTGTTTAGTTTGTCCAGTCTGGGCTACTGTAAAAAACGGCGGCTTCCATAAGCAGGACGGACCCCTTGTTGTAAATTGTAAGTATTTAAACATAAAAGGCTCATTCTAGGGTAAAGTAAACAGCAATTATTAAAATTTTGATGAAACACACACAGATTATTTTATATTCAATATCTGCCAATAGATTCCCTTCAGCTAAATCTTACACACTGAACCTTTAATCTTGCTCATGCCGGTTAATCCGGTTAATACATTTCCCAATGTGTGCATTCACAAACTGCCGGGTTTCTGCCATGATCCGTTTGCTGCAGGGCCCGAATACCTCTTCCCGTGCAGCATATCCTCCCTCCTCACTAGCCATGTTAACCACAAACACTATAAGAAGTCATTAGGAAACATACAGCACTTGAAGTTTACTTTGAGTTTGTTTGATTTGCTCTAGGGTTTATGAGACATGTATTTAAACAAAAAAAGTGAAATAATTAATTAATCGTAATCGAGGTAGACTGTGAAATCGTGATATTATAAGTCATATCGCCGAGTCCTAGTAGATAGTTTTTTTTTTTCATCCTTCAGTTGTTCTGCCTTTTTGTCTCTAAGGATATTGCTGTGGATGGCTGGGCCCTGACCATGTTGTCCAGGGAAAATGTGGGTTATGCATCTACATGCAACTCTGTAGGTCAGACGGCCGGATACTTCCTGGGGAACGTGCTCTTTCTGGCTCTGGAGTCGGCTAATTTCTGCAACAAGTACCTCAGAGCGGAGCCAAAGGACACAGGCATCGTGACCTTGTCAGGTATTTTCTATCCCTGACCTGCTAAAAAGATGAATAATAATGTTTGATACAGTTTCCAACATGATCAGTTAAATAACGTAATTTCTGCTGCTTTCTATTGCTCCACTGCAGACTTCTTGTTTTTTTGGGGAGTGGTGTTCCTGATTTCCACAACACTAGTGGCCGTCTTTAAAAGGGAGACTGCGCACGGCAAAGGAAAGAGGAGAGTCCCACAGGAGGAGACAAAGGGCGTCTTGGAAACCTACAAGTTGCTCTTCACCATTATCAAGATGCCAACAGTCTTCACATTTTGTGCCCTGCTTCTCACCGCTAAAGTACGTTACCATTTTTGAAATGATCTAAAAATGTAAGCATTTGGCAGATTGCTCTATGTGACCGTTTCTTGATTTAGTATTTGGTTTACCTCCTCTCAGATCGGCTTCTCTGCAGCAGATGCGGTGACAGGTCTCAAGCTGGTGGAGGCAGGAGTTCCCAAGGAGCAGCTGGCACTGCTGGCGGTGCCCATGGTGCCTCTGCAGATTCTCCTACCAGTCGTCATCAGTAAATACACAGCAGGGCCCCGACCGCTGGACATCTTCTACAAGGCCTTTCCTTTCAGGTATTGACGCGCGATTGAGAACATACACACATTCAATAAACCAAACGCTAACAGAGTGCTGTGATTGCAGGTTGCTCATAGGCCTTGAGTATGCGCTGCTGGTGTGGTGGACGTCCAGTGTGAAACAGGACGGAGGGTTCCCTGTTTACTACTACACCATCGTGCTGTTCAGCTACGCAGGGCATCAGGTGCAGTGTTAAAACTAACAAGTATATTAGATTAGATTAGATTCAACTTTATTGTCATTGCACAGTACAAGTACAAATACAACGAAATGCAGTTTAGCATCTATCCAGAAGTGCAAAAAAAAGGCAGTAAAGTGCAGAGTATTGTGTGTATTTAAAGTGGAATGTAAATAAATAGATATATGCAGTAAGTAGTACAGTATTAACAGGTATTGTATGATATAAGAACTATGAGCAGTAAGAAATATATATGGAATAGCACAGTATTAACAGGTATTGTATGATATAAGAACTATGAGCAGTAAGAAATATATATGGAATAGTACAGTATTAACAGGTATTGTTAGATATAAGAACTATGAGCACTAAGAAATTTAAATGGAATAGTACAGTATTAACAGGTATTGTATGATATAAGAACTATGAGCAAGATAAATATATAAAAAAATATAAATATGAATATACTCCAACAGTATCAGTGTAGTGCAAATGTTCAGTGGTTGGAGGAGGGTGTGTGGCAGTCCAAGCCAGGGTGGAAGGGGGGGGAAGTATAGTCACTGGAGAAGGTTTGTGGGTATAGTTTTTCCAAATCGTACACACCACCAATGTTGATGTTTTTGTTAAGACCTGTACTTTTCCTATCATCAGTCATACAACTTCAGCTAGAAATTCTAGTTGCCGTCAGGGCTATAAGGAGCAATAAATCATTCAACCCCATGCTCATCTAAAACAAAAGTTTCCCCTGTTTTAACCCCAGGTGGCGTTGTACAGTATGTACGTGGCCTGCATGGCCTTCCACGCCAAAGTGAGCGACCCCCTCATCGGCGGGACGTACATGACCCTGCTGAACACAGTCACTAACCTCGGAGGGAACTGGCCGTCCACTGTGGCTCTGTGGATGGTGGACCCACTGACCTCGAAGGCGTGTCAGGGGGCCGTCGGGCAGAGCTGTGGTTCCACAGAGGAGGCAGGGGTGAGTGCACAGGGGGAGAGGATGAAACTCTCAGGAGGGATGTTAACACCAGGCCTGAACAGGACCTCGCTGTATGTCCTAATCTAAAAAGCCCTAAACTGACTCGTCTTCTTCCTTTTCCCTCTTCCCCTCTCCAGCTATGCGTGAGGGAAGGCGGTGCTTGTGTGACGACACTGGACGGCTACTACGTGGAGTCGGTGGTGTGCGTCGTGATTGGTTTGGCCTGGTGGGTGTGGTTAGGGAAGAAAATGAGACGGCTGCAGGAGGAGAGCCCCGCCGCATGGAGGTGCAGAATCAACCAGTGACGTTACTCACTTCTATCATCAACACCACAGACTCTTCTGGATGCACTGTACCTCTGCATCCTCTGCTTCAACTACAGCAGAACACTGAAAATACTGTCATTCCATCCACGCCCGTCCGACTCACATTCAGCTCGGTCCTGCTTTAGCTGCTACGTTCAGAAAACCGTGTCTCAACTCTGCCAGCTTGAAGCACACGAATCTGAAGGAAAGCAGCATTGTGACGTGGTGGTTAAAAGCCCTTTTGGTCGTCACTCCTGCTAACTGCGACTCTAAAAGTGTCCTGGAAACATTCAGGCTGGTCAAGAACTTTTTTAGAAAGTTTAAAACATTTTTTTTCTGTCAAACCACAATCTGCTACTTGAATATAGCTTTACCAAACCAGAGCTGGGTCAAAGACTTCCTTCCTTTTTCTGTTTTAACTTGCTTGAATTACCAGATGGTTGGATTTGCACATTTTAAACCTCTTAAGAAAAACAGCAGCAAAAGTATGCTATTTCAATTTGAGCCCTTGGTTATTTAGAAATTAATTTTAATAAACTCAACACACTCCTCCTGGACACTAGTTGTATAGTCTGTATTCAAGGATGACAAAGGGAATATGTAGCGATGCACTGTGTTGTCCATTCCCATAAAGTCTCCACACAGTCTTTTACACTGGGAGATTCTCTGCTGGGACCTTTACGCACACCGTCAAGCTATTTCAGCATAAGGTGAAAGTGCAGTGACTCTCATAGTCTCTAATCTGCAGCCTCACGTTGGTATTTAGGCCATAGTATCAGGAGTACTTTAATACACGGCTATATATAATAATACATGTATGTTAAAGGTTTTGAGATACTGTGGGTTAATGTCTCAAACTATCTGATCTGTCATTGTAATGTCAAATTTGCCCGTCTGATAATCCACGCAAGTTTAACCTTGAGTGAAGAAGAATCACTTCAGTTGTTTAATGTAGATCTGATTTAAAAAAAAATGAGTATTTAAATGTTAATTGTTTTTTTGTTTTTCTCTGAAGTACTTTGTGCCTTGTGTAGCTGATCAAAGTGTCTCGACTTTAAAGGCCCTCCAGCAGCAACAAGCTGGAAGGCCTGTGGTTGAAGATCAAGGCAGGGATCATTAGTTCTATATGGTTTGAATATTATGTGGTTGAGTTCATATACTGTTGTTTTTCAATTACGCAAAAAAGCTCCAATGCTTTCCACACGCTTATTACGTACTCCTGTGTGTGTGTGTGTGTGTGTGATCACACATTCATTATGAAGAGTTTAATTTGCACATTGATATATTCATAATATAAAACCAGTGTCACAGATGGTTAAATGACCTGAGATGTCTGAAATATTAAATGATTTTTGTATCTTTTATTTTTCCAAATTTCCCTTGAATCTGCTCGGTTATAGGACCAATTTAGATCGTTAATATTGGACACTGCTGCATTTGCCCGTTTAAACCTGTAGGTCATATCAGCAGGGCCTGGTTATGTTTTCTTTACTGTTTGTTTGCCAGCACGATTATTCATAGACTACTGAACTGATTTCCTTGGAAGTTTTGTGGAGGGCTGGGTCATGATCCAAGGAAGAGCCCATTTAATTAATTATAATTTATTTCTTTAACATGACGAGATTGCACTTCTAGTTGGTAATGATATTCAGGATTTTTTTTTTTTCTCATTTGTTTAAAAAATGTGAAGTACAATGAATTTCTTGCTCACAAAAGATCCAGATCCCAGACCAGCAGCCTCATAAGCAAACGCTCGGCTGTGATGTTTTCATAAAATTGTACACAGATCTGATTGTTGCAGTATTTCCTCTAAAGCCAACATAGATGTGAAAAGAGGTTGTTTTTTTACTCATTTTGCATAGTTCCTGATTTCCTACATTTATTTTGTGAACAGCTGGTTAAAGGTCAAACAGTTTTTGAATTAAAATAAAATAGAAAAGGTTCATTCGGCCTTAAATGCTCATTGTGCCAGATCATCACTGTAATATGTTAACAGCTCACCCTCAGAGCCTGTCTGCAATTGACAGGACAATATGTTTGTTTTTATTCTTTTTGACAGTATATAGTTTGTATGTTCTTCACCATATACATTTAAAGACTGGAGTTCCATATGCTAAATTGGATTTTGAATTTCTGTTATTTCAGCCACTGAAAATTCTGTGTTTTCGTTTCAGCTTCGTCACCACGCATTCATTACAATGAATCAAAATCCACTACTCATTAAAGAAAAGTTAAATCTGCTGTTATAATGAATGTAAAGGTCTTCATCATTCATATGCTATATTGATTTTAAATAAATCTGATATAAATTATTATCTGCTTACAAAAAGGCAATACACTTTTTTTTTTTTTTTTACATTTTATAATTTTCCTTGCTTTTCAGGAATTCTAAAATGTCCCTCCTAAACAAGTAAATGCTAATGCAAGAGGCTTTATAAATGTTGCCCCCGACTTTTGGGAGAATTAACCCCCACAACTGCAGACAGTGACCAGATCAACTGGTGCCACACTCTCCCATTAGGAACTCTATCCAGCATCCAGATGGAGAGGGTGCAGGGGGAGGCTCGGTGCATGTGTGTCACAGAGCAGCACCGAGATCAGTTCTTCACAGTCTGCTGTGGTGATGGGTGAGTGAGTCACGCCAACATTGCATCATGCTCAATCACGTCTGGTGAGAATAATTGACGTATGGATCCCACATCAAATAAGCAGTTTCACAATTCATCCTCAACATCAGCGCTCAAAGAATGTGAAAAGTCAAAAGTGTTTTTTTTTTTTTTCTCCTTTAATTTGGGTTCTCTGATTCACCATAGCACAGATTAATGCAGCCATTTCATAAAACATCCCAAGATGCAAACCTATGTTAATCAGTACCAGAACCTCTGCATCTCCACTGCTCACGATGATGATTTCTCTTTTTCAATCACAAACCTCCTTCGTTTCTATTCATTCAGAGCCAGGAAGCATTTGAGTCTAAGAAGAAATACTGTCACAATCTCCCCATGGAAGCAGTTTCTCACTGGAATTCATTTAAAAAGCACAGAGCACTTTGGACGTCATCTCCTACAGTAGACCGGCTGCCTTTTAGCTTTAAATCGCTTGCATACTGTGTGATACGGTGTCACCTTCCAGTGCACGATCACACAAAGGCTGTAGCTCCTCAATGTATTTCAAGTCTTGGAAGTCTACTTTGTAATGGTAGGGGAGGGGGGGGTTTCAGGTCACACCTGAGGCATCGGGGGAGAGGTGGTGAGATGGTGGTGTTGTTGGTAGCTCTCGACTGCAGCACGCCCGAGTCCCAGACCCACAAACTCCAGCTTGTGACAGTGTATGTAGTGTGCGGATGTGCAATTTTTTGATTTTCATTGTCTCTAGCATCCACCTCTTTTTGCTTAGTTTCTTAAAAAATATCAATAAAGAAAAAAGAAAAAAAAAGAAGTCAGGAAATAAACTCTCCTAAAGAGGTGTGGTAGGTCATAGGTTCATACGTAGATGTTCGGGCCGCTTGGGCGCGACAGGGTACGCCTGCTGCTTCATCTGACCCAGGTTGACCCCCGTAGGCTTACGGATGGGAAGAGGGGCCGAGGCCTCGGAGTTGTTTGTGACATCCATCTGCTCTGGGGTGGACAGTTCCATGGCCTGGTCCTGAGGAGACTGGAGGACGCTTGGTCCTCCGCCAGTGAGAAGCGGGCTCCGGAGCCAGCAGTCCGCCCCTGCGTATTTGACTGGACTGAAAGTAAAAAAGGAGGACGTGGGTTACAAGGTTTCAGAATTCAGAAACATGTAGGATTTGTTTTCAGGTGTCTTTTGACTTTTTCTTTGGTCAGATTCAGCCATCGAGTACAATAAAATAAGAGGCATTGTACATCAGATAAACACAACTCAGCGATTGTAGTTGTGGAAGAAACTTAGAATATATTACTTCTTATGAAACATATTTGACATACAGAGAACTTCTGGAATTTGACATTTCAAGTAAAATGTTTGGAAAATATCCGAGTGAGCCCGCTTCAGAATACAGCAGGAAAACGTACGAAGAATTCACAGCGAGCGGGTGTGTAGATGACGTTTTCCACTTAAAAGAACGAAAATATCTAATAATGAAAGAGGTGCTGTTCATGTAGAAGACGACAAATAAGAAAGACAACAGGATTCGATAAAGGATTCGGCTCAAGTGAAGCCAGATCTCAGGACCTGAACCAAGACCCACTGAGATCCATCATGGTCCAGAATTTAATCTCTCAAGAGAGACAATTCTGGTGCACCTGCTGCAGTCGGTGGGTCCACATACCTGAGCGGAGTTCTTGGGCTGCCCAGGATCCGTCGAGGTGAGCGGGTTTTGGGCTCAAATGAGAACCTTTCTTTAATGTTGTCCAGGACTGATGGAGCGACATACGTGAAACCCTACAGGGGACAGGAGGTTAAAAACAGGTGCAGCTGGTGCTAAGACCCATTTTAGGGGGAGATTTTCATACAGGAACGTTTCAGCACAAGCTCATCTTGATTTCGATTGCGTTTAGTGGTGAAGAGACAAAGGAGTTACCAGGAAGGCTTGATTAGCGCTCTCACTGAGGGTGGAGTCATCAGGGCTGTCCACAGGCGTCTGGCTGGTAAACTTTGAGTCGAACTGACTCACATCTTCGGCCGATTGCTGCGAAGAGAAGGATGAGACAAAGACAGGTGAGGAGGGGGGGGCAACATGAGCAGATGTGCCAGCTATCAAGGTAAAAAGGAGAAGGTCTGAAACAAGAGAAGACCGTGGTTCGATTATTGAAAGTTGTCGAGTTGGTTTAATCTGAAGAGTTAACCAAAGTTAAAAGCCATCATGTGGAAAACCTCGGTCCAATCGATTGCCTCCACCTGCACAGCGTCAGTGGCTAGAATGTAATCTTATAGGGCAACTGTGACAGTCCATGAAATGTGAAATAGTCCTTCTAGGGTAACTTCACATTGAGTAAGAGCAGTTTAGTGTTGCCAGACTCTTAGCAAAGACCTAGTATAATGTCTTGGGACTTTCCTCCCTTTCAGAAATCTCTGTGGTCTGCTCCTCTGATACTCACCAGGAAGGGTTTGAAAGGAGGCTCCACTTTCCGAGCCAGCAGATCCTCCCAGTTGATGTGTCGAAAGAAGGGATGAGCCTAAAAACGGTGTCATCAAATTCCAGGAAAAGGCTAATTAATTCATATTTGTCATTTGGACTCATTTGTATGATTCACAGCCTGGTATGTTTTAGTGCTCAGCCACAGGAGCCTGTGTGTCGTGTCACTGTGAGCAGGCCGTTGTTGCGCCGCGCGCTCTCACCTGAACCTCCGTGGCGTCTCCTGCTCCAGCTCCCAGCCGCGATGAGGCGTTTCTCTTCAGCAACTGCACAACCAGCGGTACAACATGTCAACATAACGCCGGCACAACAACGCCACATTTAATTCTGTTAAACACCGGGAGTATCGTGAGCGGCTGAACAAACAGCAGGTACCCGTTTCAGCAGATCTCGAGCTTCTTGTGTGAGGTAGGGCGGGAGGCTGAGCTTGCACTTCAGGATCTTGTCGATGGTCTTTTTCCGGTTCTCACCTGTGAACGGTGGCTACAGAGGGAAGAGAAGACAACTGGTTTACTCGCATGTTCCAGAGCACGGCGCAAAAATAAATGAGTGACGTAGAAACACGATGGTATTGGAACTGTTGAACTGACCGCGCCTGTGAGCATGTCGTACATCAGAGCGCCCAGACTCCACCAGTCCACTGCTCGGTTGTGTCCGCTTCTCATCAGGATCTCTGGAGCCCTGTAACAAATGATTGAGAGGCCATGATCACTGGTTAACATGGCGAGGAGAACCGGTGTACCAGTAAGTGCGTGAGAGAGATGAAAGAGCCGGACTCACATGTACTCGATGGTTCCACAGAAAGTGTGCGTGACGGTGCCGTCGTGAATGGACTCTTTACAAAGCCCGAAGTCTGTCAACTTCACGTGGCCTGGAAGGAGCACGAGCAGACACAGCTGATTACAGTTCCAGTGGATACATACATCTGCACATTAAACTCAAATGTGAAGGGTTAAAAATCATAAACTTCTGCTGTATTAGGGTGTATAAACAAGGCAGCAAATCAAGACTATCTTTCTATCTATCGGATTATTCCAGAAATCTCTCTTTGTATATGAAAAAAAATAATAGAGACGTTGTTGATCACGACAAAACGCAACGACAACCAATCCCTAAGTTCAGGGAGGTGAGTCCAGACTGAGCTTTAACCAAACTTAACGTGTGAACAGCCCTTTGTGCAGCAGCAGTCCAGCACTTTTTCCAGTTTCAGGAAGAAATTTAAAACCAGCATCACCACTGGCCAGGCCAACCGCCAATTACCAAACAGACAGGTTTAGAACGGGCACTGCGCTAGAGATAGAGCACACACCATGGTTGTTGAGCATGATGTTCTCAGGCTTCAGGTCTCTGTAGATGATGCCCTTCTGGTGCAGGTGGCCCAGAGCCATGGAGATCTCTGCCAGGTAAAAACTACAGAGAGATTTAAATGCTGTTATTAAATATTAGGTTCGTGGTGAGGCTCATTTTCACCAGTGAGTCTGGTGAAAATGTTGGTAACAAAGCAAATATGTGTTATTTATCAATAGGAAAATAAACAAAGTTCACCAGGCGGTGTCTTCCATGAAGATGCCCTCCCTCTCCAGCTGCATGAAGAGTTCTCCTCCTGCCCAGGTCAACGACATTCAAGTTTCAATTCTACATTAAAGTCTCAGTTTCCGGAATTCAGTATGAATGTTAGTAGTCGCTCATACTGACCACTCAGGTACTCCAGGATGAGGTACAGCTTGCCTCCGGTCTGGAAGGCGTAGATGAGATCGACAATGAAGGGATGCTTCACCTCCTCCAGGATGTTCCTCTCTGCCTTGGTGTGGGCTGTGTCCTTGGCGTTGCGCACAATCATAGCCTGGGGTTCCCAGCCCAAAGAAAGATACAGTAAGTGAAAGTGGGAATGTTCTACACACAGCTTATGGGAAAAATTCCAATGTGCGTGTCACAGTCTTAAAGGCTGCTCGTCCTGCATCACTAAGAGATGGACGTATTCTACGGTGCAACATTTGGGAAGCAGCTGCTGAGCTGAGCAACTAATCTAGTTTAGATAATCGAATTTGAGGCAGATTCTACATTTCTTTAGTCGTGTTGTAAAAGCAGCTGTCCCTTCTTATTAAACACTGCAAAAGAATTGCAACACCAAAGCATTACAAGACATTTTGTAATTGTGAATATTGAATTACACAGACAGAATGAATATTGCAGTTACGAGAGTTAAACTTGAGTTAAAGTTCTACTGGGAGCAGAGTTGGTGGTCTCATAATAAAAGAAACTAATTGCCATCCAACACTGCAAAGCTTTTAACCTTACGATGCTTTGACCCTTTTTCTTATTATCCGGGCCGGTGTCGATTGAGCGTCTGAGAGGAGGACTTATTACGAGTGTATGAGCCTCATAGCGCAAGAAGTAACATGACACGGCTGATATATGACACTCAGCGGTTCTCAGCACAAACCGGCTGAAGTAGAAATAATGGGTGAAATGACATTACAGATTGCAGCGTTACATGTATCAGAAGTTAACTGCCTAACTGCACTCACAATAAGACTAAGACAGTTTATCTCCATATACAAACTATACGGTGAAACGGTGTTAACCAAAGCTGTCAAATTTCTGATGTAGCTGCATCTTTTTGTTTGTGTTTAAACGGCAAGAACATTTAACCATTGTTTGCAGTGATCACACTTTTTGTAGATGAAACAATTATCTTGGACATAATGTTAAACCAAGTCTGGTTATAGATAATTTTTCTTTTTAAATCAAACTTTGGACATACTGCATTTCTACTTATTTATCTGCTCACTGAGAACTTGGGTTAGAAAAGTTCTGCAGCTCTCCTGAACTCTGGAGAACGCAGGAACCATTTCCTGTTAAACTTGATAATGTGGATTTCTCCGGAGCTTAATGCAAGACTGAATGCATGTTTCCAGTTTGGGCACTTCCGGACAGAAGCCTTTCTATCCGAGATGCTTCATAAATACGGGCCTGGCTTCCGTCTGTGCTTGTCACTGTCACGTTTTAATGCTCGAAAATAACTGGCTGAAATCTGGCAGGTCTCTTTCATGTCAGTGGGGTCGTTTCAGACAAATCAAGCAGGGGCGGTGTGAATGTCAAGCGGGATCTAACGGGCTGAAGCAGAGCGCTGCAAGTGCCAAGGCTGCAGCAGAGCAGCGCAGATGGCAATCAACCAACTAGCAGTGAAATCTTACCCCACCCACTGGCTTCAAGGACGGCCAATATTTGCAGACAAGGAGCTTCATGATGTTTATTTGTGCCAACAAGCAGGCAATTATGTTCACAGAATAAAAAAAGTGACAGCAGCTGAACATTACTCCAATTGTGTTGCAATAAAAATAAAACATGAAGTACCTTTTTTAAAACCTTCATGGCAAATATTTTGCCCAATGCAGCGCCAACAACTTTTCGGACTTGGAAAACCTGCAAAAGAACGGAGAGAGATTCACATGGTTTGAATAATCAAATGAAAAGCAGGGGAAAAAAAAAAAAAAAGTCTAAATAACTCAGAACCACAAAATACACAATAAAGTGTGTGTTTATGGCCATAGAGGAGTGTGAGCTTGTTCAGTGGACTTCCTCAGGCCTCGCTGCTTCTCGGGGACCACAAGTAGCTTTCCATAAGTACCTTTCCATAACCGCCTTTCCCCAGGACCCGCAGCAGCTCGAAGCACTCGGGCCGGATGTTCTCCGTCCCCTGGTTGACCACGTCCTCCGAGATCTCGATCTTCTCACAGTCGTCCATGTTGCTGTGGAGACGTTCAATGCACAGGGCTCACACTTGGTTTTTCCACATCACGCATTGGACAGAAGCACAGACGGACTGAATACTTACAACTCGAAGCCGCTGCACTGATCCATGATATCGTTGATTGAAGCCTGGAAGGAAAAACACAACATAAGTCCACATAAAGTGTGTGTGTGTGCTTTCAACTTCATGGGCACATCTCATAAGTTTGTATAGAGAACTGCAACAATTAATCAGTTAAACAAAAAATGAATCAGCAACTAGGGTTGCAAAATTTCTGGAAACTTTCCGGAAACTTTCCATGGGAATATTCAGCTCAGGAATTTAGAAAAGAAAATTTGTGCAGATAATTCCCAGCATCTAGTCAGGTAAGTTTTGATGATATTACTTGGGCAAATATATAAGCATGCTGATTGTGGATTGTCCATCTGTTCATCTAGCCTATTTCTATTCATTTATCCATCAATTGTAAAATATTTTTAAAGACGATTCCAATTGGCCAACCTATTTATATCTCTGGCAGTGTTTTTTTACAAGCTTTTTCTCATCTTATTCTACAGAACAATTCCACGTGCACTATCTCATGTGTGGAGACATTTCACCCCAGCCAATGTAGGAGTAAAGGCTGTGTGCATTTTTTTGCAAATACTGTGCAAAGACCTATGTTAAGAGTGACACAAAGATACAGAAGCATATAGTCAAGTGCCCAAAGTTGCCTCAGGGCTCAAATCAGCCTACGACAAAACAAAATGTTTATATTTATGTCTGTATATGACAAGGTAAATACAGTTAGTACAAATTACCCACAAAATTTCCAGTTAATTCCTGTTAATTCCCGTATATTCGCATGGAAAGTTTCCAGCTTTGAATATTCCCGGAATTTTGCAACCCTATCAACAACTATTTGAAATAATCTTTTATCACTTTTTGCAAAAAAATATACACTCAATCTGGTTCCGACTTTTGCAGTTTGACGATTTGTTGCATTAATTTGGTTTGATTTAGGTTTAAACTGAAAATATTTGGGTTTTGAAAACAACTAGAGTTCCAAAGTAAACCAACTTTAATGTATGACACTGATCAGTATTTTATGTCATTTTCGTGAACCCAAACTTTATGATTGGTAATCGTTCATGAAATAAGCGTAGAGCATGGAAACTGATGAAAAATATCAATAATTGCCACTTTATATTCTTCAATAATAGAAAAAAAATAATAGCAATTGTTCAATATATCAAGTAATAATTCTAATAATGTGATTTAACACACGATTGATCTTCCTCAGACTTGTTCTCTGCCTATAAAGAAGCTTTAAAAAGCACAACCTTCACTCAAAAATCTGTCTTAACGCTTGAAAGAAATAATGTGACATTTATCATGACAATCATGTCAGTCGATAATAAATATCGACATGAACACCTTTAGTTTTATATCATTTTTGATCATATGATCCGGCACTTATTTGTTCACATCTCCAAACACACAACAACACACAAACACCCTGTCCGTTGATCATGATGGTGACAACCAAGAAATGCTCTGATGCAATAGTAATAGTTGCTCAATCCGTGCAACATGAACAATAACAAATGTTGCAAGATAAAGCAAATGTCACTAATATATGCCGGTGACAATCTGAGACCACATCATATGAGTGTGTGCAGTTTACATGTCCTCTCCAACAGCAGGGGATTTGCTGTAATAAGACACCAGGAGTTTGACACGTGCACGCCGCCGTGGTGTGTACACATGATTTAAAAGTCATTTAAAGTGAAGTGGGGTGTGTGTGGTTGAGCTGCTGCTGTTTCAGCCTCACGGACGAACCGGCTGCAGCTCTCGGGGCTCACACTCTGAATACACTGTTGCACCCTGAGCAACGTTTATCACCGCAGCACCTTTGGCCAAGTAAGGCTTTGCTTTAGGGTTGCTTTAAGGCTTTGCTTGCACAGCTCCAGCGTGACAGCGGCTGGTTATTTAAACGTGACAGCGTCAACAAGGCGTGTGTTCGATCCCCAGCTACAGATTAGAAGAGAACAGACAAAGAACCAACAAGTGACAGCTCCGTGACGGCCGCTGTCAGACGAGCTGTGCTCCCCGTGCTAACCCGTGTAGCAGAGGCCTGGCAGCCCCGGCTGCAGAGCAGGCCTGCGGTGGCTGACAGGCTACCAGGCTACCGGGCTAACAGCAGCTAGCCGCTAGCCGCCGTGCACCCACACTCCGACATCTCCCGCAGTTACGTTTCAACAGCTTCCTCTCAAGTACCTCCTCGATCTCATCGTCGGAGACATTCTCCTCCGGCTGGTCCAGGTCAATGTCAAACACTCCAGCCATGGCAGCGTGTCGCTCGGATGGCTCCGTCACAGACCGCAGGAATAGCAGGCGTCCCTCCACCTCATGGACGAACACACACCGCCGCCATGACCGGCTACTACGCTGAGCATGCGCACTGCGGCGCTCAGCACAGGGGGCGGGCAACTGCGAGAGGCTCTTATTTTGACAACAGGTTAAAGCTCTTTATAAACAGTTGATGGTCCAAACACCACTTCTGAGAAGCTAACACCAAACACTGAGGCCTCGTACAGAGGTCAGCGGATCAAATCTGCACAGACATGGTATCAGCGTTGATGTTTCTAGATACGAAAACTTTTATTTTACAGAATAAACAAAGCAGAATAGGGTTACATTTTACTCTCTTAATTCAAGTTCAATTTTATGTTTTCTTTTTATTTAAAATGATATATAATAATAGGGTTTATTGTCACACTTGTAAATATATACCATCAACTACATTTCTTTGTCATAAGGGTTTGATAATTACATATCAGGAATAATTGATAGCTTTAAAATATGTATTTTAATGTAAGTATCACTATCTTGGTATGGTGCAAATTTTTATAAAATGTATTATTAAATATGTGAATTTATAGAGAAAAGGTCAAATGTAATGTAGAATATGTTTTAGGAGATAGAAATATAATGGATGACAATCGCAGCATATTAATAATAACACGAAAATGCCTTTACATCTGCTTAAACCTAAATAACAGTCTTTTCTTTCTTAATTGAATATTGATGATCTCATTAAAGTTCAGTATAAAAGTTGAAACTTTAAAAAAAGATAAATACAAATTTATAATATTGCACATGTTAAAGCCTTGGACTATAAAAAAACATGGTTCAAGATCCATTCAATCAGACAAACATTCAGACAAGCACAAGTGAGGAAAGAAGATGTAATACAAAATAAATAACGAAGTGGATATATTTAAATTAAAAATAAATAAAAGGTATTTATCTGAAATTCATATTATATGGTGTACAGTTTAAGACCATATTTCCCCCCCAGGACTTAATATTTGTCAAAAAGGCTTCAACTTTTTCTATGAACAATACGCTTTGACGAAAACACTTTTATTTATGTAAACATACTTTTTGAAATAAAAAAGTTGCAACCCTTCACGACGGATCAATAGTTGTTTATTTTGAAAGTTTTGACAGTTTGGCCCGGAAATTCCGGTGCGTCTTGCCCTGGCGCGGCAACACGAGCCCCTTTCCAAACAGAGTGCAGGCGTGATAGCTGTCATGGAGGAAAGGTAGAGACAGATCCACAGACTGCACGTGAAGAGGCTCACCGACCGGAGGCGTGATGTCGGTGGTGACGGTGCAGCTGGGTCAGTGCGGGAACCAGGTGGCTCACGAGCTGTTTGACACCGTGTGCAGTGACGCTCAGGGCGGACAGAGGAAGACGTACTGCACCGCCAGCACGGAGCGCTTCTTCCGCCGCAGCTCACAAGGAGGTGAAGTCACTTCTTTATCCACATTGTCTGGTTTCGAGTAGAGTGGGAGTCTGTTTACACTGTGGAGGAAATAAATCCACGTTTAATAAAAGCACACAAAACAAATATCAAATGTATAAGTTAAAACTATACAAGTATTATATATGAACATGTGTGATTTTATTATTCTCACTTCTGCAATCATTTGTTTGCAGCACTTTGCTGTTGTACTGTGTTTACCTTCATTAACTCATGCTTGCATCACGCATCCTCCCACTATCCACAAATGAAGCCAAAGATATCAGGATATGAACGCTGCCATCTTGCTCCTGTGGAGCCAGAGTGTGCCCAGTAGGGATAGTGGGAGGTCCCACCAATACAGACTGAAAAACAGCTTCTACCCCACAGCTACAAGAGAACTGAACACTCCTAAATAACTGACACACTGACTGTTTGGGACCTGAAACTTTTATCGTATCTTTCCCGCAGTAGTGTCTTGTTGAAGTCTGTGTTCGAAGAGAGGAGACGCGGACCCAGTACTTACAAGTATAATGTTTATTACACAAGAGTATTATAGGTCAGGACGAGCTTCTAGAAAACTTGGAGATAACACACAAGCCGAATAGTGAAAATCCGCCTTGACTCTGCAAGGTAAGGCGTTATATAGGGGAGTTGTTTACCACAAACCTAGAGATATAATGACGTCACACAACCGGGCCTTCTGCCTCGATTTGGGAATGTGTCGTACCTTAAGATTTAAGGACCCGCTGAAAACCATCTCTCCTCTCATTATTCCATAGGCAGTTCAAGGATAGTTCAGACAAAGAGAAACACACTGAACACATCTGGAGATAATACTTTAAGGTTTGAACTTAAGATTCAAGGCGCCTTAAGATATTAACGTGTCATTATGATCTATACCTATGCTAGAGAAACTCAGTAGCTGAATATTAACATACCATTTATGGTTTGCAACTGTGCTATGGATATCTATTAGCTATGGGAATATACTACTCTTTCACAAAGCACCTTCTGTACATATACTACATTGCACTACATGTACACGTTACTATGCTGCTTAAATATCTGCTGTACTGTTTTTATATTTACATTTCACTTCTTTTTCTACCTCATATATACACCTTTTTTTTTAAATCTAATTATATATATTATTCTTTTTTTGTTATGTATATATTGCACCTTGAGGATTGCTGCTAAATGTTGTTGTACACTGTGCAATGACAATAAAAAGATTCTACTCTATTCTATTCTACATGTGATTGACCAACCAAGTCTATCATGACCTTTCACCCTGTTTTTATAGCATCGAAGCCCTAAGTATCCCTGATCTGCTCTATACTCATTTGTGTGTCCCATTGCTTTTAAATACAGCCTAATTTCACATAGGGCTGAAACATATGTCAATTCATTATCAATGGACACACTCTTGATAACTGATACGTCATTTATCGTTGCTCAAAACTAATCCATTGGACTGTTACCATCATGGGCTCTACGGAACTATGAACGTGCATTTCTTAGTATCTGTCACTTAATCTACTGAACAATTAAATCTTTTACATTCTAGTGTGTCACAACTGTCTTTGTGTTCACCAGATCTTGTGGCCAGGGCGGTGCTGATAGACATGGAGCCCAAAGTGATAAACCACTGTATGAACGAGGCTGCGCATTCTGGCAGGTGGAGTTATGGTGACGCGTCGCACTTCAGCCAGAAGCAGGGCTCTGGAAACAACTGGGCTAATGGGTAAAGACATTTATTAGTAAAAAGTCACTGTCAAATTTGTAAAAATAACTAATCATCTGTGGAATAAAATATGCAAATCAATCATAATCATCACGTCAAAACCGTCTCAGCTCAAACGACACTCACTGGTCTTTTTCCTGAGTTTTTGAACATGTGTCATGGAGCTGTAATGATTTTGTCCGTATCTTGTGAGTTAAGTGTGACTCACTACTGTGGAATACTTTTTCATTTTACCTAATAAGTGTTAAAAGGAGTCAATATAGCATATAAGCAGTGTATTGTTTTCTGTGTGTGGGAAAACTGGGGGGAATATTATAGGGAGGGTATCCCCAGACGATAACTTTTTGGAGCTTATTGGTCAAAGGTAAATGATGGCCAGAAAAACACATTTTCCAAGATATCTCCACTTATAGTAGAGCTAGAGGGACAATGTTAAACTTGTAAATCATGACAAATGAACAAGCACACAGGAAACATGATCCAATGTTTGGAAATGAACTGACGTAGGGAGACAAAAAAGCTGAGAAGGTGCCCCTCGTCTCACTCAGGTATTGTGTCCACGGTCCTCGTCACAAAGAGGTGGTGGAGGAGCTGGTGAGGCGGGAGGTGGAGCGCTGTGACAGACTGGCTGGCCTCATGGCCATGATGAGCGTGGCGGGGGGGACAGGGTCCGGGGTCGGCACCTTCGTCACTCAGGGTCTCCGGGACATCTACCCAAAGTCCTTCATCCTCAATCACCTGACCTGGCCGTACGAGACGGGAGAGGTATGGAGGCTGGCGTCAAGTGAAAGCAGCACTCCACAGCCATGAATCTGCTTCATAAATGTTTTGTTACCCGTCCTCTCAGGTAATTGTCCAGAACTACAACTCGATGCTGACGCTGGCGCACCTCTACCAGCTGTCAGACGCCATCCTGGTGCACGAGAACGACACGGTGCACCGGATCTGCAGTCAGCTGCTCAACATCAAACACATCTCCTTCAGTGACATCAACAAGCTCATCGCTCACCAGCTGGGCAGCGTGCTGCAGCCGGCGCTCACTGCTGACTCTCATGGAGGCTACAGCAGAAATCCTCTGGGTGAGATAGACACACTCACACACACACTGACTCACACACACACACATATACACACACCCGCGCTCAAAAGGTTACCCGCAGGGCCTGGATTTCCTGTAATATGAGCGGATTAGGCGTGGGTTGTTGACTACACAGAGGAACTTGTCCTAGGTTTCTTCACACAGTAAAACACAAGATGACTCAAGTGAAGTGGAAAAGTGATGAGTGAGATCATTAGAAAAACAAAAAAACAGTGCTCACTTCTGAAAAGGCCTTTCACTCACTGACACTGTTTTTCTTTGTTTGAATGTAAAGAATCAATAAATACATTTTGTTAAAGCCCGTATTACTCTAGTAATAATACTAATAACTTTAATTTATAGAGCACCTTTCAAAGTACCCAAGACAAGCTATTAATTTAATAGTAATAAATAAAACAAGAGACACTAGAGCTCCAGTGTTCTCACCATCTTGGGTTAAAATACCTCTGCCACTGATTGGCCGGTCTCAATCCTCACGGTCTGTTATTCCTCCCTGTGTCTGTCTCTCAGGTGAGCTGGTGAGTGCCCTGGCCTGCCACCCGGAGTACAAGCTGCTCAGTGTGTGCACCATCCCCCAGATGCCCAGTGCCTCCATCGCTTACAGCACGTTCAGCTGGCCGGCGCTGCTCAAGCACCTGCGACAGATGCTGATCTCCAACAGCAAGATGGAGGAAGGCAAGCTTTGACAATGGGATAATAGTAATGCTTTTAAAGTTATGGCTTAGAATGGGACTGGATCCGTCAATCCCTCCATTTGAGGATCTTTCTCGTTTGTCCCGCGTCAGGTATCGACTGGCAGGCGCGTCCGCCCGCAGCCTCTGAGCGGAGCAGGAGTCTCACAGGAGCCAACACGTCTCTGGCCAACCTGCTCATCCTGAGGGGGAAAGACGTCTACAGTGCAGAGACTGGTCAGAGAGCCGATTCAAATTAATTTATTTTATCGTGGAAAGTGGATGAAGTGGAATAATAATTACGTTCCTCATTGATCTCAATTGATCATTCCAAGACAGTCATGAAGGAGATAAAGATGTTTTTGAAAAATTGTAAATATGGTTAGTTCAGGCTGGTGTGATGCATATAACACAGAAAATGGTTTACGATAGGATCAGACACTTTTAATACTCCTCATAATTGAATGAGTGTGTATTGGTCTGCAGGAGGCTTTGAGGACCCTGGTCTGTACACCCCCTGGCTGTCAGCAGGAGAAGCTTTAAACTTGTGGAAATCACCGGTGCCTTTTAACAAATATGAGAAATCTGCCACGGTGGTCAGTAACAGCCGGGCTCTGCTCAGACCTCTGGATCACATGGTGAGAAAAGCCTGGAACATGTTCGCCTCCAGGTGAGTCAGCCTCTATGCTCAGAAGAATAAATATAACTCCAAAAACAGTGTGACTTATTAAAATGAATGCTCTTTAAATAATATAATAAAATGTTTATATAGAGTCAGTGTCACAATTTCTCTTTAACGTTAATACCTTTTGGTTAGGATAGAAGATTGACCTGGTAACCATGTTGTTTCCCTCTTGTTCCAGAGCCTATATCCATCAGTACGTTAAATTTGGGATCTCAGAGGAGGATTTTCTGGACAGTTTTACATCCCTGGAGCAGGTCATCTCCAGCTACAGTCAACTGTGTTAGCAGGGAGAAGGAGCTCCACCTTCTATTTGGACCGAATGAAGACCAGACTCTGCTGTTATCAGGAACACTCCTGCTTTTTTCACCAACATGTAAATAAAACAAATAGTTTATTTAAACAGATTTCTTCCTTCACTGTGTCTGACACCTGCAGTGGCAGCAGGGACTGAGGACATTTACACCAACAGTTCACTCACTGCCTCTTCAAGGGAAAAATATTGTTTAATTATGTTATATCTTTATACGATTTCTAGTTTGAAATAACACTCTAGTGTTGTCTACTACTGTTTTTAAGTTCAAGAATGAATCAAGTCAAAATAGACAATAGAGGTATGAATGGCACATTGCAAAATTCCTGTAAAAAATACATGGTTTTCTGGATCATGACCAGGGCCTACATTTTTTGATATTCCAAGATATTACTGCTCTTTTATTACAACTCAATCTCATTTATGTTTGTTCTTCTTATGAAATGCGTATGGAATAATTATGTGGCATTTATTGTGATAAGTGTCAATATGAACTGTCATGCACATTATTATTTTACTATAATTTTTCTATCGTCAAGCCCCTAATGCACACATTAATTTGCTTTGCATTAAGACTGCAACTATATTTGGGCCTCAAACCTCAGCCACACTCCTTCACAATGCCTGTGAGGGGGTGGTGGGCCTTTCATTTATAATAATATAAAAGGTTGATCTTATAAATCTGTCTCAATCAAGAGTAACTAGAGCAACTGACTACACCATAATAGAGCAAATTACATTTGTAAAAGGTGTATTAAAATTACAAATGGAGATATGTGCAATATAATATATTTAGGCTATAAAGTTGCATAAAGCTCAAACTTAGTTCAAGTACCTTATAAGAATCCCTTACTCGAGTATATGTATTTAGTTACTTCACATCACTGGATAAGAAAATCTTTCACCATCTATATTATGTGACATCTGCAGATGAAGGTCATGTGGTGTGATCCAACTAACTGGACCTTGTGTGGAGATCAACTCATGCTAATTGTCGTTTGAACACTTGAAAGCAGCAGTTATTAGGGATAGCAGCACTTCACATGGAAAAATGACAGTCGACAGTTAACATACTTCTATTTTATTTTTTTATTCTTCATTAATTTAACATTATTTCCAGAACTGCAACAATCAGCATAAAAGGTCATTAGAACGTCTTTAAGTCCCGACATGGAGCCGCTGAAGTCTGGACCTGGAACAGTCGACATGAGCAGAACATCCCCAGGAAATGTTGAAGGGCCACAGCTTCAGCCAGCTTACAAACCAGTGTTGCCACGGTAATACAACAGCCAACACCAGTCTGATAAGCTAGCTGACGGGATGGATCTCTCTACTGAGCGTATGGAAGGGGATGTTCCCCCCACGATGGAGATGGACATTAATCTCCAGAGTATATTTCAGCCCGGCCTTATGACCAACATATGGAGGATGTGGGAGGCCGGTTGGTGGAAAGAAAGACTCAAAGTATTTAGGACATGATGCAATTCTTCATACACAATTTACTTAAACATTTTCAAATTGAAAGTTATGAGGGCCTAGCTTTTCACTTACCTTTAAGATGGCCATGTCTAAGAGAGAATTATGCATTAGCTCTTTCCTAACAGCAAGTTGTTAAACGCTTCAACAATTCAAAGTTGGTCTCATCCACCAGGAGGACTCAAAGAACGACAGACTCAGACTTGGAAACAAGTGCCATGACTTCCATGATTTTATATATATGATCTGATCCAACCTAAATGTACAGAGTAGAAATGGGACTAGTTAGCCGAGAGCACAATGTCACTTTACAAATGATATCACCTTTTTGGTTCAAGTTGATTCACGTCCACACAGACCGTTGGAATAGAATGACATCTGCGCATACGGTCCAAAAGAGAGTAAGATATTTACACTGTGTGCAAACCATCAGAACCCATCGTTTTTTTTTTATCTTGATATTGCTTTTTTTTCTCCATTTTAAAATGACACCTCCAGAAACAAAAGACGACAAGAGTTGTTCTTACTGTCGAACAGGACAAAAAAACATAAGGAAAATTAAACCCTGAAACAAAAAAACAAGAGACCCTCCATCGCAGTTATCTTGGCAGCACTGTACAAATGAATCAAGATACATCCATACATACATGTTACAAAATTAAATAACAATCAAGTCTATAAGTAAAGAACTATGTTCGAGGGAAACCAAGCCCCCCCCGTCTTGCATAAGGCATAGCATCTGATGGGCACCGCCCGAACACAGCAGCCACCACCAAACCGCTGCTTCACTTCTGAGGTCAATGAAAGGGTTAATTTAATGTTAAAGTAACATGTTAAGATCAACAGCGGGACCGATCGCGCTACATAGACAGTGAGATGAAGGGAAGAACTACAAAACCTGAAGGAGGGACAAACAGTTAACAGTAGCATACATCCTCAAACACACCAAAACCAACAGAGCCTGGATTTCATTCTTTCTTTCTTTTTTCCTCTCTCGAGCATTCAGCCTCTTTGAGAATGGATGAGGGTGAGGTTTGTTGTTAAGTTGTGAGTGGCTGGGTCTGAGCGCAGGGCTCTCAGCAGCAGAAACACAGTCACTGGGATGTCTGAACTGCCTTTGTCCCCGTCATCACTTGGTCTTCTCCTCCGAGTTCCTCCGCGTCTGCAGCCTCTTGGCGTAGCTCTGGGCCATGGAGTTGACGATGGAGATGACAAAGTAGCAGACCATGACCAGCACCACTTTCTCAAACACCCACGACAACCAGTTCTCATCCTGCAGAAAATCAGGGAGTAAATTAACATTATTAAAAGCACAATGGAGTAGTACAGATAGTGAGCATATAGTAATCCTGCTAAACTCTAACAAGATGAATTTTGTTGGCATCCGGCTTTTATAACAGTAGATAATAGAAAATGTCATTGAAATAAATACGTCCAGGACTTTTAACACTGGAAATGCTTTTTTATCTTTGGTTAAAAAGACAATTTTAACACTAGAAGTTGTTGTTGAAATTCTAGAGTTTTACATTTGAATGTGTGATAATGACATTTATTTTATATTTACCACAATGTTTTTTTTGGTAGTTTTTTTAGGGAAAGGGGCATCACACCTTTTACAGATTGTTAAGCCCTATGAGTGAAACTGCCATCAATATGGACTATACAACTGAATTAACAGTTAGATGCTTTTATTTGTCCTCTTTTGTCAAGTTTCACTGAGAATTGTTAAAAGCACTATTATATACTATTTATATTAATTATGTATAATATTACAGTTGCCAACTAGTGAAAACAAGCATTATAAGTGATAATAAATGACTTAGAAACTTTTAAAGGTCTATCAGTATCAGCCTCACAAATAAAGTCTGTCAGTCTAGTAACAAAAAGCTCCTCTCTCTTGTTATTCAAGATCTGCATGGCCTTGCAGAAAATAGCAAAAATCAGGGCTGGGCGATATGGCTATATTATATTAACATAGAAAAAGGAAAAAGGAATTAACAAATAAAGGATAATCTTATCTAAAAAATATTATAAATGAATATTGATAATTATCACAATAAAAAGGTCACATTATTGTTTCTGTTAAGTTTAAAGACTCCTAGTTTTGAATTTAAACTCTTTATGAGCACAGAAAGCCAAACACTAACAATCATATGTATAAACATCAATATATATATATATATATATATTGGACTTGGCTCTTACCGCTGGTGCACTTCCTCCATCATGGTGCAGCTTGGTCCTCTGGGCCTCCAGGTACTGGCTGAAGGGCTTCTGGAGAGCTGGTCCTACTTTAGGCACAGACCTGATGTTGCATCCCCGCAAACATCCACACAGGAAACACACACAGGAAAAGAGGGAGGAAGAACAGTAAGTCACTTACCCTTAAAAGCACCGTTACGTGTCCAAAACTGAGGCCTCACACAGAATAATGATTCCCTAGAAGAGCCTCATTTGTTTCCCTGAACTCTACCAACAGCCCTCACTGAGCCACCAGCATCCCTGTAAGAGCTGCTGCAGGACACACATGTGGGCCTTGTGCTGATCCTCCACCTCCTCTACTTGTTCCTGTTGAGCAGGAGCAGGGAGGAATGAACCAGCAGCTTCTCAATCCTCCTTTTATACTCTTCTGCTCTCTATAGGCGCCTGTGTCAGCCCCTTCAATCGGGAAGTGAGTCGCCATGATGTCATCACCTTTACCACCATTGCTGCCTTCTGGGTGGAAAGACAGCCAATCAGGGGGTGCTCATGTCCTTATTAGGCAGCGTGGATCGTCTCACCAGGTGGAGGGGGTTGGGGTTAGGGGGACAATCATAATGGTTGCCATTTTATCAATTTATGTCAGAGAGGCATTGGTGTTGCAGCTTTTCCATTTGGCCCGGACAAACAGTTTAAACAGAATCTCTACATGACTCCAAACTTATTATTACCATGAAAATAAAAATATATTGCAGACTGTACACACGTACACTCACTAGGCTTTTGCACTGTTTAAAATTCAACTGTCCCCAGTTAGGTCACAAACATGTTATCTAGACTTGACTAGACATAGCAAAACGAAAAAGAGACAATTTACTAAACAAGCACTAAAAAGGGGACTGGGTAATTGCGGACTTCAAGTAAATCGAACTGTTTTTGACTGACTCATTCTTGTTATCTCTCCCACTTCAAGTACACAACACACACACACAAACCAAAGTAATTGCTATGAAAACATCCTGTATCAGCAATGAAGCAGCATCAGCACTCATCATTGCGAGTCACAGAGAGGCATTTGATTTTCATGGGAAAGACTCGAGGAGAGAAACTGATTCAGATCTAAACACTTGGACATCACATACATGGAAGTTAACATACATCAGTCTGTAGATTAACAGAAACCTAAGCAGCTCCTATGACGTAGAAGAGGAATCACATTCATGAAAAAGTCATCGTTGGCTGTGTGAATAAACAAATATAAGTTAGTGCGTGTTTTTTTAGAAAAGCTAATTTTACCTGATATAATCTTCAGCAGAAGGTATGTTACTTCTAATTCCTGCAAGTGAGTTACATCTGACACCCGTTCATCAGCCACTGAATGTTTTTTTGTTTTTTTTTATAAATTCCCAATGATTGTGATGCTTCGCCTTGCTGGGGGATTTCTCTCAGTGAGTCAGATCGACATGTTCGGATGGGACCTCACACGTCTGACCACCAAAGCTGCAGAGATGGTTTACATTACTCTACCTTTTTGTGGACAGACAATGCAAAAACGCATTGCACGCACACCCCTGCTATGAAGCATCTTTTCATACAGGATATCCAATCAGTCGTCCAAAATGCATCTGTAAATGTTTACAAATGCTCCGTCAACCACAAACCAGGGGGAGACAATGAGACAAACACTTACCCAATCAGGGACACCATTTGCTCCACTATGTGCCTGCTGAAGGTGATGATAACAAATAGTTTCTGTAGAAAAAAAAAAAGAGAGATTGAGATGCTTTAATAACCCACTACTTTCTGGACCAAGACTGTCTAATAGGGCCACTTAAAAAGGGAAAAATCATAGAGATCTTGAGAATAAAGACAGAATATTTAGACAAAAGTTTTGTAATTTAACAAGGAAAAGAATCCTCACTCCTTCTCGATCCAAAATCTTGAAAACCAATTAGACTGCTTCTTGAGGAGCAAGAAATGCCTTTTAATATAACAAATGTAATCACAAAAGCCAATTTTTTTCCCTAAATTTTGCAACGCCTTTCTTAAGCACAGATACTTCAAATTACAACTTCATTCTCAAAATCTCAGACATTTTCTCCCCCTTGAAGTTGCCCTAATACTCTGATGTGCATCTGCATCCTGAAATAACGAAAAAAGATATCTGAACAAAAGTTTAAAAAAGTTAACAGAACACCAGCATGTCTTTCAGAAACACATGACGGACAGATGCATATGTAGACATTTTGATTCTTAATTTTAGCGGCGCAGCTGTGAGAGGCCACATGGGCCAGTTTCTGCAGACACACTAATTAAAAAAATCAAACCTGGCAGAACAAGAGCTACATTTTGGGCTGCGAGGGGCTTTGTGTGGTTTGCAAAGAACTGAAGCAGGGGGGGGCGCAAAACCACAATATTCTCGTCCTCTGGTCCTGAATCTGATCTGCTTTAAAGCATGACACATGACCCCCTGGACAAAATAAGACAGGATATGACACGTGATGTCCAAGGGGCTCAAGGTACAAAGAAAGGGAAAAAAGTCACCCCCCTGCAGCGTCTCGCTGTCTGCTCCATTTCCTTTTCTGAAGTCTGCGTTCTCATGTCCACTCTACATCCTCCATAACCCCCCACTGCGCCACAGCTTTATCTGAAAGGTCTTAGAGTGAGATCATGAGCTGGTACCACTAAGAGTTGCATTGGTTCAGTTTGTTAAGACACTCGACGACTCACCCAGACTCCGACAGCATCATTCAGTAAAGGCTTACATTAGTCACCGGTGGAGCAGACTCAACAATATCCTCCATGACTGAAAAGTCTTTTTGATCTACTTCATTTAAAAAGGAAAAAAAATCCCAGCTCTTGTTAAAGACTTTTTAAAAGCGTCCCTCGTTTCATCTGGAGCCATCTTCAGATGGTTTGGATGCTTCTCAAGGACGACGAAGGAATCCCCAGAGGAACAAATGCAACAGACTTCACCAGAGGACACAATTAGGACCTTCTCACAGCCACGAGTCACGATCTAAGCACTAGTTTTCATCTCTCCCACACGTTCTGAGGTTGCGGTGATTGTTTAAAATGAGTCAGGCAGCACGGCATAGCCTTTTTCTGAGAGACCGGGCCATTTTGAAATGCACCATTACATTGTTGACAAAGAATTGCAATGACATGAAAGAAAGGATTAGTAATATTCAAAGCCTAGATGCTGCAGGTATGTGCCCACATGGTTTAAATGAAAAAATGTTTTTGTCTATTTTGTTGAGTTTCTATAGTTTCTTGTTGAGCCGCTGACCTGTATATGCATCTTGATGATGGCTTTCCCGATTAGAGTGGCTCCAAAGAAGGTCCAGAAAGGAACCAGAAAATGGCCGCAGGTTATTCCAGCCAGGTCGAACAGAGGATTAGGGATCTGAAACACACACATCAGTCAATCTTAGCGATTCATCATCTTTACACAGCCAGAGATTATCAAAAGGTGTTAATCTAAAATCCCTTGTAACTAAAAAGAAACTGTGTATTGTCAAGTCAATTTGTTTTTTTATTGTGACTTACTGAGGCACAAGCCAAGATCCCAAAGAATCCCACTTTCTGCACCATGTGCTGGACCCCCAGTTTTGCTCTCGTGACAAAATCCTGAAATTACAAAAAAAAAAAATCAAATCAGACATATTTAAACACAATTAATATTGCAGCTGGACATGACTGGATGCGATTACTTTCCTATATTAAAGACGGCCAGGTATCTGCTGTGTAGCTTACACTTCACAGTATGGAGCTCAATAGCAACAAAGGAGGAACTTAAGGACTTGTTGAGCTGTTACTCTACAGTATTTTATATTTTTCCGAAATTTTATTCCAGGCGAGGAATTGCATCTTCTCTTTTAATGCATTGTATTCTTTTCTATTAATACCAGCAATTTTGGACAATTACGTTTTGAATCTTGACAACAACTTTCAATACTGTTACACTCCACTGCATTACAACATTTGTATACACGTGGAAATCTCTGAACACATAATCACCATTTTCTTTTTGCTTAAATAACCTTGTGCTTCTCGTAGATGCGTGGTCTTTAAATAAACAGTGGTGTTGTCTGCAGTGTTATTACACAGAACATGAACTTTACTGAGAGCACTGCGGTAAAATACCTGTTATTTTTTAGCACTGTAAGATTTTTGGGGGTTTGATGACGATGAAACTAAAACATGTGTTGTACAAAAGTGCAGAGGATCTTTTGATCCGATCTCCAACACTGTGGGGGTGAAACGTCTGTGGTTACAAGAGAGAGATCACCGTCGATGCAGGAGGGAGAATAAGAGGCAGACAAACAAATGCTTTGAAAATCTCAACCAAGATTTTGTAAGCAATGACAAAATTATGAAAATACATGTGCATTTTCAAACCCACCACAATTTTAATAATTAACTTCTTTCTGTATCTAAAAAATAATATAATTATAATATCTTTGATGCATATATTTATTTTTATTAAGAATTCTCTTTCCCTGATTTTGTTCATGTTTGTCTGAATGTTTCCCATGTAACTTTAATTGTTATATTTTATTGATTATTATTGTAAGAATGTTACCAAATAAAACTAGACATTATTAAGTAAATGCTCTTTTTGCCTACACTCACACCTTTCTAATGTTTCTAATGCTTATCAAGGTTTTTTTATTGTTGATCAAATGACCAACACATGACATGAAGTGATTAAAAATATATATATTTTGTGTAATTCCCATGAGTTTATAAGAAGTGCTTAGTGAAAGTGCTTCTGATGCTTCTGACCTCTGACCTCTGGGGATAAATGACAGAAATGTGCTGGGAGGTTGGCTTCCGCAGCTGAGAACCAGTGAAGGGACAATAGGTGATGAAGACATTGTTCACAACTTAGCTGGTTTCTCTTCTGCTGACTCAGCATCTGATCTCAGCAGTCTCCAGTCATGTGAGCTCAGTTACTGACAGAACTGTCTGTCATTCAAATTAGAGGCCAGTGAATAGAGACACGTGAGGGAGGGAGGGAGAGCGGGTGTAGCCTGAGGAATGATTAAAGGGGGAACAGTGCTCAGGGTGACTCACCCACGAACAGACAAATTTACTGGAAGTGTAAGGTGGGAGTGGCTTCACTGAAGTCACATGGAACTTTCGGACCAACCAGTGGGCAGTGGCTCAATGGTCAGTTGTGCATTATGAAGATAAGACCCAATTAGATAAGATCATATTAAGTTGATGAGCAATATCTGGGCACTAAACAAAGGGACGGGGTGTTTTTGATTGAAGACGGAATGTTGGGTCAGCTGGGGCAACTTTCTTAATAAATGCGTGGTGTGAAAATGATGCATCTTAAATGACTTCAAATCAAATGAGGCAGATCTGAGGTAGGTAATGCTTCCTAAATCTTTTTGTAAAATATTCATAGTAATCATGTGCCTAAGTTAATGACCTGCTAAAATACAGATATTTTACATATTCAACTCTGACCTGAGAGCCTGGAGCCTGCTCCAGCATCTCCTCAAACTCCTCGTAGTCTTCATCATCTGGATCAGCTCCCGACTGACGAGCCGCTCGGGCCATGAAATATGGAGGCAGCTCTCCGATGGCAGTACCTGCACCCTGAATCCAAACAAAATTATACATTTAAATTATATTTTTCACATCAGACATAGGTAATTATTCATGCCACCAACTTTTTGGATTTTATAGACTGACTTGAAGCTGAACAATTATTTATTGTGCCCTGCAGGCACATTCGCTTGCTGGATTCATATTAACATGTTGAGTCAGATTCGCTGTATTGTCTCTGAATTCAACCTAATACTTACCCACATGCAGGCCTCCAGGCGGACCTTTGACATGATTGAGAAGAGAGTTATGCTGCTGTCCATCACGCCACCTTGGGGACAGACAATCTGGTCTGGGTATGGAGGCTCTGGGAAGTCTATGGAGCCACACTCATATGCAGCCAGGGTTACTGATGCTATGTGAGGACCCTAATAAAGAGAAAAAAGGATGCTTTCATGAACAGAATGAATAATTGGGACATCAAATAGGTAAAGACATCCATTTTGTCTATTGTTTGTCAAGAGACACTTGGACATGTGGCTGTAAACGTGGAAAACACTTAAGTTAAGAGAAATTAAGCAGCAGGATGAACTGCAACAGTCGGGGGAAGAAGTATTTTGGATCATTGTAATGATCAGTGTTGCGTCGATACACCTTTAATTTACTAAGCAACAGCGGGACCTTTAAAAACTGTTTAAATACTAACAGTTAAAATCACCCTGCTGCTGTTGCATGATTGAACACAACTCCTTTGTGTCTGTCTACAGGTACAGACACACACGAACAGGAGCTGAGTCACAGTCTCTGTGACAGGTAGGCATTTCATCATTTATCAGTGAGAAGGCGTCTGGTTAAGCTGAGCCACCTGGCCCCAACAACAGTTGGCCCACCTGTAACTACAACACAGTTATTCCATTATGTGTCTTCAAGGTAATAGAGACAACACTGACAGTAGATGGACAGCACACCATGAGTGTGCGCTGACTGCTAAATGCCTCCCCCCTGAAACTCTAGACCCTGCTCTGAGTGTGAGCACACAGGCAGCTTCTATATTTACACAACAAAGTCTCTTTCTAACTAAACAGGACTTCACTAAACAGGCTTTTTCATTCATGACACAACAAGACCGTGTTAAGAAGTAGTGAGTCAGTTTGTAACTAGATTCTGATACACTGATCTGACAGGTGATGCGTTGGCCTCCTGCTTTCAACATCTTTGTTTGCCAACCCAACCGGAGTAGAAATCTTCACATACAGGAAGACGAATGATACCGAATAAACTCTTTAGCTCAGTAAACATTTAGCAAGTGGATTTCACAACGTAGCCTTCAAATTTACCATTTAAGCTAAGTGAAAGCAATAAAGATTAATGCAAAAGTATGAGATCCAAGAAAATCTTAATCATGAGATTAAAAGAAATAGTGAGTTGACAATATGAGATAGTTAGTTATAATTAAGAGATGATAACTTGTTATCTTCAAAAAGCTAACTCATCTAAAAAAGGTGTTCAGATTATTGGGATGGTGACGCAACAGGAAGGACCGCAGGATCATTTAAGTCCATCCCCTCAGCAAATATCACGGCACCCACCTCAAATTTGCTGACCTCTTGTTGGTTAAAGTTGAAATTTTGATTTAAAAAGGACACAAAGTTTGACATTATTAAGGTTCATCTACTGGGCATCAAACAAAATCTATGAGAGACTGGTCAGGTGTTGTTCAGATGAACAGACCGAGTAGAGTCTGAACAACTGGTGGACTGAACCAGTGAATAGTCATTTATGTGGTAGTATTGAAATATGCTCTAAATTGTTGATGATATGATCATAAGGAAAAATATATCAGTAAAAGCCACAATATCTTGCCATGTTTCCTTTAACCACAATATTTAGACTATAAATCAACACATAGAGGCAAAGCAGTGACCTCCAAAGCATCAAGATGAATCATAAGATAATACTGGTGGTGCGTGAATCCCCTTTCCCATGAGCAGAATGATCTCACCCTCTCTGTGGGGGCTAACTATTAATTCTCCAGGCTTGAGGTAGATTCACAGTCTATCTCTGTTGTTTCTATGTCGGGTTTTTCCTTCAACATTAAATCTGGGAGTTTCCTTTCCATGGCTGACATCAACATTGAGTAGGCAGCAGTCATAGGAGCTGCAGCACGGTCAACCTGAACTAAGATCTGGTGAGCTGGGAACAGCATAGTCTCCTAATGAGCAGGGGGCCTTACATCATGTGGTCAGTGATGCATTGACTTTTTTGTGGAAAAATTTGAGAGGGTCACAGGAATTTAGGGAATGCTTTGCATGGTTCAACTAATGGGGATGGGGATGTGCAGAGTCACAAATGAGAATGGTACTAGCCCAAAATCAAAGAAGCTACATCAAATTGCACACCCTCATAGATATCAGTCCCCTGAACATGCCTGATTTTCCCCCATCAAGATCTATTTATTTTTCCCTGGGGTATTGATGAAAATGCCATATCTTGCTTAGTTAAAGAAAGTGATCAATTCCTGCATGCCCTCCTCTTTCCAGATACTAGCCAAACCTTTATGTGTTCTCTTTTTTAGTCCATGTCCAATGATCCACAAAGTTTTGCATAAATCTGTACAGCCCACAACTTTAAGCCTTTAAACTTGCTACCGACTGATTGGTTGATTGTTTTTTCAGTTAATAGTGTTATGCCACCTCCGAAGGCAAAAACATGAGTATAACCCACATTGCAAAAGGTTAACATGACACGGGCTGCCTACAGCAAACATAAATATTTAAGCAATCTTTTATTCCATCTTCGCTAATTTTATTAAAAAAATATTTACAACTAAAGACTCATTATACTGTAGACACTCAGGAGTGCACAAAAGTACACACAATAAATGTTAGTATTAACCACTTCCTCTATTCCATCATTGTTGGACTCACTGTACAAAGAAGAACAAAAACTACTTGGAACCACGCAAGCAAACATATGGTAAGCAGAAAAGAATAAAAAGGAGAGATTACACACCAGCTCTGAAAAATATAAAAAAGGTCCCAGGAACATCTTTTCCGATTATTCAATTACAATGGAAACAGCTGACTCAGCCTTCCCACATCTGTGTGCGTTATGTGCAACAGAAGAGAAGCCACATCATCAGGCTGAAGTGCATGATTCCTGCATCGCTTTCAATTTGATAAATTCTCCTTTTTAACCACAGCTAGCACAAATGACACGTATTTCAATGACTCGATCATACAGTCATTCTGTGACTGACTGTCAAGGGAAATGACACTTGGACAGATGTGGCAAAGTGTAGCGAGTTTGAAGAAGTCAAAGACAATGAATATGGAGTATGACGCCATCATCTGGCAACTACAGGACAAGACACACACATGACTTTTGCAGAAAGAGTTTTCAGTTGTACTTGTAGCAAGAAGTAAATAGTTTGTGGTATAAATTACCAATTTACCAACCTGTACATTTAAGATACAGAGGAAAAAAATGTATTATTGTCTGTTTTGTATGGCTTCACTATTATGTGTGCTGATGTGCAACTGAATTACTTTAATAGCTTTTTAAACCATACCTGCTACTTTTTGTGCCACATATGCCATTCACCAACATTTTTTAGAAGTATGCTGTTTCCAAGTAGACGTTTAATCCCATTTAAGGACATTTTGTTTGTACACACTTCCAAACTGTTAGTGGTTTCTTACCAGATAGAGAAGGAAGGTGTGCAGGCCAGTCCCAAGGCCAACGGAGGACAGGATCCCAAGGCCTACCCAGTAGGCACACCATAGAAACCTCTTCTCCATGTACTGAACATACTAAAGTGAAAGAAAAGGAGGTAAATAAACCAAATATAATGAAGGGAATGGTGAATAAACTTTGATTATTTTTACAACTGGTTTCAAGGGGAAAGATTTAGGGACATTTTCTAAATTGTCATATTACGAGTAATTTTCCATTATTTTCCTTCTCTGTTTGGTAACCGATGTAAAGTGTCTTTGACAATCGTCTTCCATACTTTTGATTATTTGGTGTAGCTTATTACGATTAATGGGATAACCCTGGGAAGGTCTTCATTCTAAAATTAAACTTGACATCCTTTTAAGTTAACAGTGACAGATAACTGCGCCGAGGAATTTGTAAACAGATCATTCAGCCAACTGCCTGTGTGATCAAGGGTTACATGACAACAGGGCAGACCTCATCATCTCCACACATTAACTTTCTTCTGGTGACGGTCTTAGGTGGGTTAATAGCGTCTTATCATTAACCTTTAAACAGGTTAGTGATGAAGCAATGCTGTTGATTATTAACAACACAAAAGAAAAAAAACACAAATCACTCAAGCCTTACCTGTTGGTGAGTTCCCTCAGTGGAGTACAAAATGGAGAAAAGGGAACATAAGACCAGAAAAAACAACACTGTGCCTCGTCGATGCCAGAGCCTGAACAAAAAGAGAAGAAAACAACATGTCAACCTTGAAACAAGCACAAAACCTCAACATTGAAACCATATTATGTGTTATTATCGCTCTTGAATTTTAATGGAAGGGGTTAAAATCACAAATGACCTTGTAGGTTTGAATACGTAGTTCCCAAATAAATGTAAATGCAGTTGATCTTTCTACAGTGTAAAGTTTGACTAACTATAAACTGTATGATTCCAGCTTCTCGGGGACATAGGATTATCATTATAAATATTGATATCTAATCATTTCAGTCATCGTGTACTAACAGGACAAGAGGTCCATGTCACATGTGTAAGTACTCGTGCACAGACAGAGGTTCTCTAGAGAAACCGGTTCTACTTCTTACTGAAGCGTCCACTCCTTTAGCTTCACCAGGGTCTCCAGGAGGAAGTAATGTAGCGAGGTGACAGGCCTCCTCCATAACACCAGAGACAGACGCTCCTCTTTATCTCTCTGTCTCCTGTTCCTTATTGACGAGTCTGGATCACAAACAGAAACACAATCAGGCCCACACACTGAAGTACTTTCAACCTCATCGATCACTGCATTCTGTTGAGGTGGCAATGCTAAATTCATGATACAAATAACTTCAACAAGTTGTCTCCGTCTCTATGAGCTCAGTCGGCCGCACATTTGGAAACTGAGATTAAGCAACAGTAAAAATGACTCAGCCTCAGAGTTTTTATGACTTGCTCAAACCATGTGTTGCCATTTAGAGGGATTACACAACCTGAACGTTTCAGGGACATCACAGGGGTGAATGGTAATTTGAGGTTTCGCTGGACACTGACCTGCAGACTTGCCATTCTGTTTGTTTTTAGGTGCTGCACGTTTCTGCGGCTGTTCACAGCTCGCTCCATTGGCTGCCATGTCGATCGAGGTGGTGGCAGGTCAGGGCAGTCTAGGACACCAGAGACAGGGTGACAACAGCGTTACTGTGGGCGGATTAACAGCGTCCTCTTCACTGCTTGTTCGAAGCAACACAGCGTTATCAACACACCAGCTAACTGATTTATACGGTTGGTTTCCGTGGGGAAATATCTTATAAAGCCGGACGGTGAATGGGTGAGTGGTATCACAGCATCTCACGGCAGAATTGTCCACGGTTACCGGAAACAACAGCCGTCGTGACGGTGAGCCTGTCACGAGATATGATCCCAAACGCGAACACATCATCCTCCACATGCTAACCGGCTAGCCAGCGTGCTAACTGCTAAGCTAGGCACGTCGGCGGCCCCCATGTGAAATTGAGGGAGATACAATCAGTAACGGGACGGCTTTCTTCCAAAGAGCAGTGTGGAACTGTTTCTTACCGCTATGCCGATAGAGACATATGAAAAAACACACGATAAAGAGGCGAGAGAGCGTTGTTTGTAAAAATGAAATGACAGCCGTACCTCTATCCTGTCCTCCTCACCCGGAAATAGACGTGGGACGTGTCAAAGTACAACTGTAAAGCGGTTCAGTCATAAAGGAATGTAAAAAAAAGAGGGTTTGCTATTAGCTTTACATGGAGAAATACACATATGTACAGTAACTTAAAACAAACGCAAACTTTATAAAGTGCATATTTACCGCTATGTGCCTATTAACTTATCAATACTTTTATTTTGAAAATTCAATAAAGACGTATTTCCGTAATCTGCTGTTTGTGGGCCAATCAGATGTTGCCAGATTTGCCTATAGAAACAATTGCAACACTACTTTGCTTTACCTCGGTTTTACCTTTCAGGGGATTTAACTCGTGACCCATATTCATAAAAAATATTAAAAAAAAGTGTTGAAAGAATAGTTATATTAAGTTCTCCTAGAGAACTTAAGAACTTCTCCTACTAATATTTTTAGAATTGTTGCTCAGCCCCAGTGTCCACGTTCATGTCCATCATGTGACATGGGTCAGCAACTTCAACATATCAAGAGTGCATGCTTTGGAGATCTCACAAACATTAGCCACAAAAAAACACTTTACCTCACAGTATAAAGCTGACGACTGTGATATGGAGACAGTGAGCAACAAACAATTTAAGCCACATGTGACCATTTAATCCCCAATTCTCAGGTGCTATTCCATTCCTCATGTGACCTATTGGCTTCACAACATTCACAAACTTTTGCCAAGTACATGACATGTTACATAAGCACTCTGGAGGTTCAGTGCTTTCATTTTAAGATGTACTTTTGAACAGGTCCAGCAAGTTTACACTGAGGAAAAACACACAAGGCCGTATCTTAGTTTTATTACAACACTGAAAGAAGCCTGAAAGTGCAAAGATGCACAGTAGCATTTTCACAAAGTATGCGTCTGATTCTACCAACAAACAAAAAAAGGAATACAATACTTGTGTATGCAAGAAAAAAATATATACATTCATAACATTATTCTTCAGTTAGTCAGACATTTCTGATCATGAACACTTTTTCTTCAGTGTTATTCAAATAAAAGGAAGCGACATATTCCCCAAAATGTTTCACATATATACCGCTAGGGTCAAATATTGACCAAGGAAACGTTTTAAATCACTTATTTTAAGCAACCAGCACCATTTATGGCAAACTGCCCAGATACAATTGTGTAATTGTTTCGTTGTAGTAAATAAAAAAGGTGATTAAAACATGAAGCGACCATGAGGATAAACAGTAAAGCACCGTGCCGTGGTTGCCTTGCTGCATTTAACCGGATGTTATGTCGATTGCCCGCACTGAAAACCAGCCAGCAGAATCAGAGTTCCTCATTGGCAGCAGGCGGCATTGCAGCTTATAAGGTCTCCGGCAAGCTTACTAATAAGAACCAGAGGCACTATTTTAGCAGATGGCTCGTTCTATTCCTGGGTAGTAACCTAAGCAGGTAGTGAAAAGGGCAGCCCATCCTCGTTGGTGTGTCGGATTTCACTCATCATAGTGAAGTGATGACAGGAACTTATCCACATCCAAGTCGTGGGGAAAGCAATCAATGACTTTCTTCTTCTCCTGCAGATTTAAAGCAAAAGTCAGAACTACATTCATACAAATATGTATCGCAACTCTACAATTAAATACCACTGATGAGGCGGTTTAGCTGTTTATCAAAGGGGTTCCCAAACTTTTCAGCCCCTGACCCCAAAATATGCAAGGACCCCAACTGTCCCAGAGGGTGTTGATTAAACAGGTGTCTTATCAACAGCCAAACAACATGCAACCAGCTCCATGTGGATGAATTAATAAAAATAAGGAGTCTATTTAGTTCATCTTTGTTATTGATGAGTATGTCGAAAAAATTATAAAGATTGGCCTGCTAGTGGCACCAGGGTAAGGGCCATGTCGTTACTTTAATCCTTATCTGTTAATCCTGTTTAGGGCGATGGGGTTAAACAGACACATTCAAACCTTCAGGTAATTTAGATTGCTATGCATCTAACCTGTCTAAGTAGTCTTTAAAAGTGTTTCTACTCTGTACTGTGTGATCAAACTCCTTTAGACAGGCACAGGTCAAAGCTGAAAGACTAAACGTAACCTCAATCAGTATGCCCTGTCCAGTCAGACAGGGCCTATTGTCATTAAATAGAGCGAGCACAATCTGGCTGCTTATAATTACACCTACATCAGCATGACATTTAAATTGAGCTGAGAGAATCAATCAATTATTCAGATGAATGACATTTAATACATGAGCCACAATTCCTACGTTGTATATATATATACATATATCATTATATAACCAAGATGTACTAGCACTATACCTACCCGGTCATTCTTTATGCCCGGCGATCGTTTGGACTCTTTCTTGGCAGGTGTGCCGGCTGTGGGAGAAGACTGTTTGCGTTTTTTAGAGCTCTTTGTGCTTGTGGGTGACTTTTCTCCAACTCCATCCTGACGCAAACTGTCCTTCAGGGGAGTGCCCGTCCTAGCGATGGCAGCCCGAGAAAGAATCATGAGTGTGTGAGCGGCCATGTTAATGCTGTTCTCACTGCCAGCCTCACTGGCGGGGCTGCAGGTGGGGACATCCGGGGTGTTGGGGGGCAAGAGACGCTTCTGAGGCCCTTCTCCATCGTTACCCCTTTTCTGTCTGGAAGGAGTCCTGTGGCGTGTGTCGGTGGACTCGTCCTGGTTATACCCGGTCCCAGGGGTACTGGGTAGGCTTATATCTGAGGTACTTGTTCCAGGCCTCTTGGCTGGGGTGGAAGGAGAGTTTAGTTCCTGGATGTCCTGCAGCATCTCAGCTGCCTGTTTAGCCAGAGAGCAGGACTTTGACTGGGCTTTAGAAGCCTTGGACTGGGGATTAGATTCTGGTTGAGTGACAGCTGGAGGGTTGAGGTCGCTTGCTGCTGAAGATGCAGATGTCGACGGCTGTTGCTGCTCTTGCACGCGCCCCTTAATTTCATTCTCCTTGTTGGCTGTCACATTTGGCGTTTCCTGAGAAGGATTCCTCTTTTCTGTGCGACCTTCTCGCGGTTTGGCAGCAGCCTTTTCTGCAAGTTCTTTCCTGCTGCTTTCCTCTTTATCCTTTCTACTTCCTGATTTCGTTGCAGTGTCAGAAGACATCCTTGACCTCTGCGAATTATGAGCTTTTGCTTCACCATCATCATTAGTGTGTTTCTTTTCAATAGATTTGGATCTTCTACCTGATTCTAACTTTTTCAAAGCCTCAGGCTGTGAGGAACCCACCCTGCTGGCACTTGCACTGCGAGACTCTGGGTTGTTGATCTTATGATCTTGTTTGCGAGAGTTCTTTTTAACAGGACCTTTAAGGTGCTGTTGTTGAGGCCTGGAATTCTCTGCCTCCTTCACTAACCCTCCTACATTCTGGGAATCTGATGAGCATCTGGTAATCTCTATTCTCCTCTTGGGCTTGTCGCCACTTAAGATAGCAGGCCGTATTTGAGGGGCTTGTTGTGTTTTAACTTTCCCAGGTTGCTTGACGAATCGTGGTGTAGATGTATTTGGGGCTGCAGCTGAAGTGGTTTTTGTGGTTTCAGGAGATGGAAGTTGAACTCCTGCAGAAGAGTCAAAAAATAAAATTCTACGATGACTGGAACTCTTTGATGCATCCTGCTGGCTTGTATTTTCAGCTGAAGCAGGTTGAATTACTTCACCAACAACTGTTTCCGCAGTGCCTGAAATTCAGAGAAATATGGTCAAAGCAGCAAAGCAGTGACATGAAAACATAACGCAGAACAACACTGAGGATATAAGAATGTACATGAATCTAAATCAGGGATTACTGCTCCAAGTTAGCGTGTAACTTACCAGCAACTGTGGATTTTTTGACTGCCACTGTGGAAGGTTTCTGGCTGACGGTTTCTGGCTGCTGTACCAACACTGGATTTGGTATGGAAACCAGCTGATAATAGAACAGAGATAAATGTTATTGTTCATGACATTATAAGCTCCAAAGCCAATGGAAACCCCCTGAGAGGACACTTTGCTTTAGTCACGTTACACAATTATCAAATATATATATGTCTTACTGTTGATGGAGCATTTGGTTTTTCAGCATATAAATATCATTGGCTCATTAACATATTCAGTGTTTTATAACAATTAAAGAAGAAATATTATTAAGAAGTTCATAACTAGGGGAGAGCGTGGCCTAGGGGATAGAGCGGGTGTTCTGCAACAAGAAGGTCGCCGGTTCGAATCCCACTCTATCCCATCTGCATGCCTAAGTGTCCTTGGCAAGATACTGAACCCCTAGATGGCCACTCATAAAAAAAAATGATGAGTGTTCTAAAAATGTAAGTCGCTTTGGATAAAAGCGTCAGCTAAATGACATGTAATGTAATGTAATAACTAATTCTGAATATTACTGAAATATAGATTTCATTCAACAAATTTTTCATAAATTCTGCCATTTTTTTGGAAACATTGTTTATTGAAGTTTGATCTAGGTATGCTGTTAGAGCAAAGCAAAACAATAAATAACAGTTATTTTTTGAGTAGCATCTGTAGTAGTTTTCATGGAAAACTGCCCATTAGATCTCATGATACAGATATGATCTCTGCCACAGCGCAAAAACAGCTTTTATGTTCAAAATGGTAAAACCCCAAAATACCTATAGACTCAGACCATACAAACGGAACATAAAGTTGTGTTACCTGATTAGACACCATCTGGACATTCCCCAGAGAGTTCTGGCCCATAACAGTAATAGGAAGCATCAGGGGCTTAACAGGTGATGGTAAGATGAGCGCTGACCCTGCACATAAAGAGCAAAGAATATTTTAACAACACTAATTGTAGACAGAGAATCAGAGACACAACACAATGAGGCGCAGATCTGGGGGGGATTGTGCTTCATTGTTAAACCTGTGGACATTTTATGAGCTGTAGGAAATAATCTGGAGTCAATATACATTAGTATTACTACTGGCAAAATATTTTCTTATTAAAACGCAACTCAATTTCTTTCGCATTCAGCAAAGAGCTGGGCATTTTTGCTAATCAAAGTGAATTTTTGGGTATATTTATAAAAAAAAAAAAAAAATCATTGCTTCTGTAATAAAAACAGGTAGTAACAAGGATTCTTATTAATTTTTAAATTGTACATGTCAGTTAAGATCTTTTGTTTGTATGTTTACTTACTAAGAGGGGCTCTTTTTTTATCTCATTAAGGTGAGACCAAGATTAACGTTTGTCTTTTAAGATGAGACACTCTTGTACTCCATTATTTCTTACCAGTGGAGTAGCCTTGAGGATGAGTTGAAGGAGTCGCCCTAAACTGGTTGGTAAGCAATGGCTGTCCCTTTGAGACGCCAGCAGGGAGTAGCAACCGTCTGGGCTGAGCCTCTGCAGTCGGGGGTTCAGTCACAAGGATGTAGCTGGCAGTGGCTCCTGGGAGTGGAGGGTTAGTCGTGTCCAGGGGCAGCTGAATTACGTAGCTCTGATGGCCCTGCGATGTCCTTGATAATGGAGATGCCAGCAATCCCACAGCCTTACCGGTGAGAGGACTAGCAGTTGCCTCGAAGCCCTGTAAACTACTAACTGCTTGTGCCACCTCATCCAAGTTATTCTTTGGAGTGCCAGGGACGCCAGCGTATCCAAGGGACTTGACTGGAGAGGAAAGATAGATGGTGGGTATCTTATCCTCAGAAATGCTGGAAATTGCCTGATCCAAGGCAGCGTCTTTGGCCAGCTCCTCATCCTGACTATCACTGATGATGATGTTCAGAGAAACTATATTACTGGAATGTGCGGCAGCCTTGCTTTGGGGGTTGACATTGGTGGATGAAGGATCAGGTGCTGATGCAACTGGGGCGCAGAAGGAGAATGATGCGGGTGAGGCAGGTGTGGATGAGGTCGGGGTAGCTGTGAGAGTTGTAGAGGCTGAGGCACACATGGGGGAGTCAGGTGTTGCTCTGAATGGTGCAACAGGCGAAGCTGATGCCAAGGCAGGCACAGCTGTAACTGTGGCATTTGAGGACGCAGATGTGGAAGAGGCAGATTCTAATGTTACAGAGTAAGTACAGCCTAGATGAGTGTCTCCTCCATCGCTAGAAGCTGCGATAGCAGACAGGTCAACAGTCGACACAGGAGTGAGTTCAACTTGCACAGGAGAAAAATAATCAGGCGGATCACCCAGAGCTAAAGAGGGGACTGTAGGTTGCTCTGTAGAATGCTGTGCTTGCTTATGCTCCTCTTTTTCCTCCACATTAGAGGTTGACATCCGCAACGATGCAACGAGTGCATTTGAGACTCTGGATGAGGGATCCGATTCACAGAGACCAGTTGTGACGGTGCTGTCTTTTGTGGCAGGCTCAGAAGAGGCCATGCTGTCTGAAGGAGGAGGGGGTGTATTCAGTGGTTCATCAATATCCATCGGTGTAACAGCAACACTGTTTTTAAAGAGCGAGGCCCTTTCTTTTCTGTTCGACTTCCTTGCAGGAGGCGAGACTCCTTGTTGCTCCCCATGACTCACTAACAATCTGGCTGAACTGCCCTCAATTCTCGAGGCTTTACCTCTGGGGGCAAGAAGCGTTTTCTTTAACAAGGTGGAAGGAGCAGATTTCCTGGTCCTACGATCTTGTCCGACTCTCGTCTTCACGGTCACAGGGTTTGTATCAGAAACGTTAATATCTATCTGTGTAGTGCCTGAAAAATAAACAATACAAAAATTAAAATCATGATCAGCAATTAACACAAATACTTCTTCTATGAGTAAAGAAAATGTTATGCAGACATACCTACCTTCATATAAACTTAGGAAACCCATTGCATTCTTAATTACATTAAGTGTATCCTGATATCAAATGGAAAGACGTTTAAGTTGGAAACTCCTCATGGAATAATTGATCTGGTGAACCATTACGCTGCATTTATTACCTTTACCAAGGATATGTTTTGATTAACGTTAATATTAACATATATGCCGTTAGCCCTTGGTTGTGGTATGCATTATCCGAGTGCCTTTCTAGTTGTTCTAGTAATTCTGACATCTAAATTGAACTGAACATGAAGTTTGAAGTCAAAACCTGTCTCTACCTGTGTGAGATTAAAGACCAAGTGATGAGATCTGTGTAGTCTTCATATAAGAGTGCACTATTGAATCAAAAGAATACCTGGACCATCACTCAGAAGGGGTCTGAACGTCAATGAAGATCCAGCAGCATCACTCTCTTCTGGACTACTGCTCACATCTTCATCCCCTGGTTCTCCATCAGGGAATTTGGATTTATCTGCAAATATAAGATTGAAACTTTTCATTGTGCTTTCTTACATAATTGAGAAACATGAAATCTGAACAACAAACTATTTCATTCTAAAAAGAAGGTCATAGTTACTGTAATCGAAGAGATCAAAGAGGGCCTGAAAAGCTGGGTCAGACTCTGTTTGCTCCAAAATGTCATGGATGGCGTCGTCACTCATGTGGATTTCCCCCTGTGTCAGAGGATATGTGTCAAGAAATAATATGATGGAACACAGGGGAATAGGAACAGAGAAAGTGATTATGCTTTATGATACTGGTATTTATAGTTTTTGCAGCACCTGTAATCCCAGGATTTCATCTATAGACGGGTCTGTCTCCATTGTGGTTGAAGAGGCCTTGGATGTTTGAGGAGTTGGTTCACTGATGTTACAGACAGAACAGAGAAGACAATAGTGAAAACTATTCCTTACCCTGCCGACAGTCTGTCACTGATAAAATCATGAGCCATCAATTTAAATGGACTTAATACGGATGCAGTGAGGCGATGCTGGGTTCCAACTCAGAACTTACTTGGCAAGGATTTTGTTGATGTTTTCAGCAAGCTTCTCTTGTAATGATCTGTCACCGAGTATCGTGTCACGTGCATTTTGTATCACAAGTTGCTGTGGAGAGAAACAAATGAAGATTATTCAATCTGTAAATTGATTGATACTTTCAAGAGAGAGCATGCATGTGAAATATTTATTAGTTAAGTGTCTGCAGCATCACGTCATTCACCAAGCTGAGAAAAAAGTGGAAACCGAGTGTCCTACAACAACTGTGAGAGTATAGAGGTAGTTCAGCTTTGATTTGCTGCGCAAGACAGATGAGGAATATTGTGTGAGTGAAAATCCCTGATAACAATTTTTAAAAAGTGAGCATGTTCTAGTTTTTATCGCTGAACACAGGTTTCTGCCATGAACAGGTTCTTGCCATGACAGCTCTTGGCGAGAAAGGAATTCGATTTAATGCTAAACACCTGCTTAGGCTAAGGTTGGCCTTAAACATAGCACCTGAGAGGAAATCAGACATGAAGCATGCAGTTCTACCTACAGGAAAAGTTTCATTAACAACCTCTTCAGGCTGGGGTTCAGCACTGACGCTACTGACAGCTGTGGCAGATCGGCCAGGACCACTGGTTCCACTCTGAGCACCACCTCTCTTCCTGGGTGTGTCCCTGAAGGCAAAGGAGAGATTTTAAGCTGCATGAGGCACCGGAAAAACAAGAGTAAAAGTAAAATGCCATTCAAAAGAAATATCCATTATCCTAGCAAACATTCAGACTCATGGCAGTCTATTTAAGTACTTTAATCATGTATTGAAAGCCACAGTGAGTTAGTGGGAAGAATATGTTGAATTCTAAATAAGAGGGGGTTAACAATAATTATTCTTACCATTTCCGTCGTCCAGGAGACATTGGGCCTGGATTTAGCCGATTCTCTGACACAATGATATGAACCGGTGAATCCCCTGTAATGAACACATGTGGTCACACATCACTCCAAAGGTATTCTTTGGGGACTTTTTATGGCGAGTGCCAAAACAAGCACAGCTTTGCTAACTCTATTCAATAACCCCCTTAAAAGGGAAGCTTTTTCTGAGGTATTATAAAAACAAAATATGAGGAGCTGCTTGAATGCTTCATGTGCTTCAATGACAATTGATTAAGCAATAAAATCCTCTCCACCGCTAAGAATGTAAAATAAAAGTGAATATTTGTAGATATATTCATTTGGACAAGAGCTAATAATCATTCAAAATCAAAGAGATGGCCCATTTTTCACATTCCTACCCAAAGAACGACTGAGGCAAATGTAAAAAATAAAAACACTTGAAAAATGACCACTTTAAACTAAATTTAAAGTCATATTGTACAATAGAAATATATAAAAAACATGTTTTATCATACTGACTTGATATACTCAGTAATCGGCTGCCATCATGGCTCTGTTGGAGTGTGCCACTGCCAAGAGCTTGTCTGATGTGCGGAGCAGAGTAGCTCACAGGGGTTGAGTGACTGAACATGCTGTGTGCCGGGCTGATGATGGAGCTTGTTTCAGCACCGGCTGAAGATACGGTCAGCACCCGCTGTCTTGCCATGTTTGCTAATCCAACACGTGAACGTGCTGCAATGAATAGAAGAAAATAGTTAAAATGTTGTGTATATTGATTTTCTGATGTTTTATTACATTTAAAAAATGTATCATAGGTTACTTCAATTGTTTTGGAACACTGTGTGTGGCTGAAACACTGTTTAACCCTGAGACCCTGAAACTCCAAAAGTGTTTTGTGGATTCAAACACTTCACCCACCCCTTCGTTGGCATAGGTATGACTAGATAATTAATGGCTTTTCCTTTTTCAGAGAACTATCCCTTTAGATCATTTTTTGACCAGTGTTTTTTTTACATTTTGTGAATTTATTTGTGTCGGTAAGTTTTGCATGCTGTTGTTGGTGGCTTCAACATTCAACACTGTAATAAACAACACTATGCTGACAAAAGAAAGACGATAATCAGGCTATTCCAAAATGTGCAGCTTCATGTGTAAATGCATAATCCTAACGGAGTCCGCTCTACACTATCGTTCGTTACCTGTCCAACATAATTGCTAGAAACATAGGTAAGGAGGGCTTTGAGTTCTCAGTGGCAATCAAACTTAAACCTGAGAAAAAATATATATAAAAATATTGCACACTCACTTCTCTGACTTGCTGATACAGCTGGTGAATTCTGCAGTGACCTAAAAGAAAGAGAGAGGACAATGAAGCAGTATGAGTGATGAAGATCCTGCTGAAAGTCCACTATCATTAGGAATGAGTTGCAGTGATGAGATTTTGAATCTTGATGAGTGGAATTACTTGATTTGGTTGACTGTAAAATCCAACTTTTTCCACAAAGAGGTCATCATCACAGGTACCTCATGACAAGACTCTGAAAGAAGAAACCCAAGAAGAAACCATAAATGTTACATTTTGTAATAATCTAGTAATAAATGTTACATTTCACAAATAGCATTTAGTGATGAAACAGTTACCGGTTTCACTGCATACAGTGGTACAAGTTATGACGGTTGATTGTACCAATTCAATCTACATTTTCTGGGATTTCCGTGGTGATTTGGTTGATAGTGTAACAGCATGAGCTGCTAGTGCTCTGAATATAGCTAGCAACTGTAAGCATCCCCTGTTGCCAAATCGCACAATTTGACCTGACTCTTAGACTTTTAGGGTCGACGTCTGCACTTAAGATAGCGAGGTGTCAACCTTCTCACTTTAGCTCCGACTCTGCTTGTTTTGTGTTACTATGTTATGTCATCAACATCCGACACCTGATTTGTTTACAAATAGTTGGATTGTTCTTTAGTGCAGATCACTTCGTTCATAGTGGTTGTGTTGTTATTTACATGCACAATTGAATTCGCTATTTATGATTTAATTTCAACCTGCATTACAGGAAGTATTCAAACCAAAACAAAAAACTACTTGAGCAAACTAAAACTTCAAGGTTAATGTTGCAAATATTGACAATAATATATTTTTTAAATACACAATTTATAATAACAGGGACAATTTAGGTCACTCTAATTGTGATATAAAATGTTCACGGTGTTTCATCTCTAACGATGATAATGGCTGGTAAACTCACCCTTTGTTTTGGCCGCCACATACTCATTTAAGATAGTTGAGAGGCCTTTCCCAAAGATTGACTGTGAGAAAACAAAACAACAGATCACACATGCACATGTAATCAGTGCCTTCATATTTACGTTAACAATCAGTGATAGGCTTTATCAGAGAGAAAGAGATGCTTACAAATACACAGGCAGGAATAGTCCCATCTAGTGTAGTGTGTTCAGCATACTCCTTCAGATTGCAGCTCTCATGGATGAAAGCCTGGCTCGTGGCACACAGCCCTTCTTCTTGGAGGTAGCCTGGAGAAAGACATTTATAAAACAAAGTTCAGACAGTGAATAAAAAGTTTTCCTAAATACGTGTATAAGCTTTGGGAGGCCTGTTCCCAGTTTAGTGTCGTTGGTGGCTGATGGTGCGTTCAGGTCCTACTGATTAAACCGAAATTGCGAGACAATGAACACAGTACTATGGGGAGAATGGCTCTAATAGCAACACAGCTGGCAGTTAGCTACAAAAAAAACCAAACCGTTCAGTCCGTGACCTAGGACCTATACTATAAAGACAGTTTGAATCGGAACAGAACAACACTAAAAACGTCAAACAACAACAATAAGCGAATTCAAGGTGTTTATCTACAACATCATCTCGCAGTAAAGGGCTTTACACTTTGGGGAAAAGACGAGAGAGTATGTCAGTTCTTCGTTTCTTTTCCTATTCTGCAGACTTCACGTAAATGCATCACACAGCTTTGTATTTGACTCACCCAAAACAAGCCGCGCGACGTCCGACGGCAGCAACATGTCTGCTCGTTGGTGGATGAAGACGGCGAACAAGCGAATAAACCAGCTACATGTTCGTAAAACAATATGTCGGAGACGCGTTGTCCGGCGTCAAATTGAGGTAAATCCGCCGGTGTCAGAGGACGACCAGAGGAACTGCTGCTCAGTCAAAAGGCGGGGAACTCAATCACTTATACCCCGGAAGTGTTAGAGTAACGTGCCGCTTGGACTCCTGGTGGCTGTAGTCCCTTCAGAAACACCGAACTACACTTCATCCCACACGCTGCCTTATGCCTGTTTAGCATTATTTAATTTCAATTCGACTTTAATGGCCACTCTGTCGATGTAGTAGCACAGCAGCTAGCAGGGCAGCAAGTGTGATTTGGTGTTAGCATTAAAGCGAAAGGACTCGCTTCCTACTACCGTGACCTGGATATGACGTGGCCGCTTCACCCCGACTCTTGGGGCGGGAATTTCCTGCCTGGTCGGCGCGTGTACGTGAGTGTGTGTAAACTGGGTTAGCGCCAGGTCAGGATGGGGAAGTTGTGAGAGGAGGCTCAGCAGCAGGAGCAGCAGCAGGCCCATCCAGCGCCGTAGCACCACAGCTAATGTCTGCTCATGCGTGTGTGACAGCTCCGCGAAGACGTCAGCGCAGCAACAGATCGAGTGTTTGAACACGAGATCAAGTTCAAAGTAAGTGTGGTCATGTTGTGCTGCTAAAGTGCGTCGCGTGCCAGGCCCGGCTGACCGATCAATGTAAACAGTTAGTCCCAAGTGCTTTTCAGAGGAGATCTGACGACTCTGCGACGTAAACACTGTGTGTGGACTAATAACAACATCATCCTGTCTTGTCAACATCCTGTCTCAGCACTGGTTACAAGAGTCAACCCCTACACTGATGCACACTGTGCCCTAAACCACTTGGCAGCACCATGAGTCTGGGTCTTGATGATCTCCTGGTCTGCTGCAAGGGGCTGGAGAATGATAAAGTTACAGAAAGAAAGGTAATCACACATGTTTATAGACAAATTAGTCATATATTGCTGCAGCCCAAGTTTAATCAGTATGCGCAGTATAAACAAAACCCAACATATCCTTCATGCTTCCAGAAAGAAGCCGAACGCTTCAGGCGGCTCCTCCGATCTCCAGAGATCGTGCAGGAGTTGGATCGCTCCTCGGCAACCAAATCCTCCAAGCAGCTCACATGGGATGCTGTTTTCAGGTAACTTCCCTTTGCACATCTGCATATAACAAATGCATATAACATTATCCAGTATAACACAAGTCACACCTGGGTTTTATGTTCAATTCAATTTTAATTGCTTTATTCTTCCCCTAAGGGGAATTAAAGATCGGTGAAAGCTAAAAGTGTACAGACAACGAATTTGTAAACTTGAAAGACAACTGACAAATATAAAGATACAAACAAATTTAGAAAATACAAAACAAAACAAACAACAAATAATACAGATTTGTCACATTAGAAAACGCCCACCAAAGGATGGATTTGGTTAAAGACCAATTCCATTCATCAAGGTTCATTTTCATAAGTCTGATGGCTTCTGGAATAAACCCGAACCTCTTGGAAATCTTTGCTTAATTTAGCAACTGTGGTCATGTTTTTTTATAATATACATGTTAAGTTAATGGAGCTAGTTTGTTTCTATGTTACCAATTTAGTTTCAGGTTTGTTTCTTCATCAATATATTATTACACTACATCAATAGTTATGATTTTGTTTGGGTCAATTAAGTCAGATGTTTTTTTTTAATATGAACACTTTCCTTTCGGTTTTGCTCCCACTTCATTTTTCCATGTCAGATTTCTGCAGAGCTATTTCCAGAAGGAGACCGAGAGCATGCAGTCAAGCAAATCTGTCACAGCGACATCACTCGCCACACGGAAGAAGAAGATGGCAGAAATGTGCAGTCTGATCAAATACTTCATTCGCTATGCAAACAAACGTAAGAACACTGTCTTTTGAGATCCAGTTCAGGTTTACAGTTAATTGCACACATTCACACTATAGATTTAAGCGTGTTTTGTCACAGCGAGGGATCATACCATCTTTTTTCACTGCATCAGAAAACCACATGAGGTATCTGCTACAGTTACTGTGTCTCTGTCTCTCCAGGCGGGCCTCGTCTAAAGTGCAGTGATCTCCTGAGACATGTGATGAAGGTGGTGCAGGGCTCTTACAGCTGCTCTGCGTATGGAGAAGATTATAGCAGCCTCCTCGTGAAAGACATCCTCTCTGTCCGCAAGTACTGGTGTGACATCCCCCCACAGCAATGGCACAGTCAGTGATCATTTTGTCTAAATGCTCTTAATTTCTTTTTATGGTCAGATTATTCATCCTGATTCGTCGTATGTTGAAAAGGATCAGAATACATGTTAAATGTCTCATATTAATAGGAATGGATATTTACTAACCAGCTCATTACATTGTGTTATTACCACCTGACGTCTTATTACTGTCTCATGTAGTTCATGCTGTTACTCAGTCCCCTGCGTGTTTTTGTGCTCCGTAGGTCTTTTGGAGTTGTACTGTGGTTTGTTCAACTCTTCTTCCAAATCCATAAACCGTGTTTTAGTGAACAGAGTCATCCACATGGTGGTGCAGGGCTGCTGCACGCAGACTGATGGGTGTAACCAGACCCTGTTCAGCTTCTTCTCCAAAGCACTGCTTAACGCCAGGTGAAAAACTTTACCATCCTTTTTAGAAACCTTTTAAACTGATTTTATTTATTACTCCCAATTCGTAATTTGTTATTGCTATAAGTATATTGGATAGAAACTTAATGCACAGTTGATCCCGTTAGGCAGGAGAAACACTTGGCCGTTTTGGAGCACCTCATCTCGGCTCTCAACATATTCTTGAGGTACTCGGCTATGAACTGCAGGATGAGGGTGTGTCACCTGGGAGAGGAGCTTCTGCCATCCATACTGTACATCTGGGCAGATAAGAGACCCAGTGCGGCTCTCAAAGAGGAGATCTTAGAGTTCTTCAATCTGCAGATGTGTGTTCATCACCCCAAAGGAGCCAAGACTCAGGACACAGGTGGAGTGATTGTTCTTATTTTCTTTAATACAATGTGTTTATTATGCAAGACTTTAGAGCTTAGGTTCAATCATGCAAAATCTTTTTCATTCGATTTCAGATACGGAGTTTCAACATTTCGTTTCGGAGCATTTTAAAGTGTCCTTGAGCAAGATACTGGATCACAAATATGTGTTTTTGAATGGGTCATGTGACTTGTACTGTAAAGCGCTTTGAATGGTTGATAAGAGAGGAAAAGTGCTATATAAATACAGTCCACTTACCATGTACCAAGTTTTAATTACTGATAAATGATAAAATACAATAAAATACCATGATTAATTACAATCCAGTGGACGAAGGTAGGGCAATCACTCCAGGAACTTGGGGTTTGCTTTGGAAAAATGTATTGTATTGTATTTGTATAGCCCATATTCACAAATTACAATTCGTCTCATAGGGCTTTAACAGGGTGTGACATCCTCTGTCCTTAACCCTCAGCAAGAGTAAGGAAAAACTACTAAAAACCCTTTTAACAGGGTAAAAATACGTAGAAACCTTATAGAGAGCCACATGTGAGGGATCCCTCTCCAAGGACGGACAGAATCGCAATAGATGCCTTGTGTGTTCTATAATTAAACAACCAACACAGCAATTGTTCACCCTTTCATTTATTAGGTGCACATGCTGAGGACTGGACTCAGTGGCGGACTCAGCTCTACAATTTGTATGATGCTTTGGTCAGTGAAATCAGTCATCTCGGCAGCAGAGGGAAGTACATCACAGGGTCAAGACACATCGCAGTGAAAAACAATGTCATCGAGCTCACAGCTGACATCTGTCATCAGGTAACACAGATCAAGTCCTCAGCTGATGGATGAATGAATCACAACTCTGAAGTGTTTGACCTTCCTTTTCCCCCCTGCATGTTGTAGTTGTTCAGTGATAACAATGACACCCACATCTTGGAGGTGACCCAGGCCTCCCATAGAGCCACCGAGATGGCCAGTCCCACCCACGGAGGAGCCAGCAAGCGCCGCCGTATTGAGCTTGGCTGGGAGGTCCTCCGAGAACATCTTCAGCCTCAGCACAGTGACTTTGATGCCATACCATGGTATGAAAAGCACATCACAGTTAGCATATGAACATGTTTAAGGTAAACTATACTATTCAACCTTAATGTATACTACAGACATGTTTGACGGGTGACCCTCAGTTGGGCGGTTGCAATAAAGTCCATTTGATTATTTGAGTAATGCTCATAGATAGTCCCTTGGTTTTTTATAAACCTTTTTTCTCTGTACGCGTTACGATTTTCCATCTTTCTTTCATTTTCCTCCATTAGGCTACAGATCACCGCGGTGCTCACCTCCAAGTACCCGTCCATGGTGCCCCGGCAGGAGCTGGTGCCTCTGCTCTCTGCGTTGTACCAGCTCCTGGCAGAGCAGCGGAGAGGAGAGAGGGGGCTGTACGTGTTGCGCTGTCTAAGGGAGGTGGCCCGGTGCCAGACCCGCTATCCTGAGAGGGCCCAGGTCCACAGGGCAGAGTTGGGAAGGCTGTGGGGTCGGGTGTGGGCCCTTGCACTACGGGGGGTCAGCTCGCCTCAGACGGAGGCCTGTAGCCTGGACCTGCTGGCCTCCATCGTCCACGGACAACTAATTAATATGGACAGAGAGTTCTGGAAGCTTTTCTCTGCATCAGCATGCAAACTATCGCAGTAAGTTTAAGATTAAATGTGTCATCATGATAAATGCCTATCTCTTAGTGTATGAATTTAGCATCACTATTTTCTTTTTCTTTATCTACAGGAGTGCTGCTTTATGTCTGTGTCAGGCTCTAATGAGGTGTCCGGTCCCTAAGGCTCTTACACTGAGGACAGGCTGGGACAATGTAGGAATCACCGAAGGATCTGGTTCTCCAAACCTTAAGGAGAACCTCATTGCATGGCTGCTGATGAGTGACCAGAGTGATGAGATGGAAGAAAGCTCCAGACCTCACCCCATCATTTGCAGGTTTGTCAGTCAGTTGGTTTTCCATGTACACTGCCGATATGTAGGACTATGATTGGAGATAGTTTTGTCCTGGCTCTACCCAGATTCATTATACATCTTCTACTCCTGCACAATTATGAGCTGAAATTACACAATGCTGGTCTTCAGAGGATGCACTTTTCAGTCTTGGCCGTCAATCAGGACATTACACCCACGTTTTATAATAGACTAGATAGTGTGGAATAGAAACCAAACTTACTTGACATATGAGCACTTCAAAGTACACGATTAGGATCAGAACTACCTAAAATGACAGAAACCATCTTTGAGAGAAATCGATTTGATGTGAATTATTTTGTTTGGTCGATGTCCCATTCACTAAAATGCAGTAGGTTGGATTCATGGATTTTAGGGCATGGTCACTTATACATTAATGGAAAGTGAATGTCACAAATCCAAGGTTTGTCGCTGAAGTGTTTGTGTATATCTGATCTTCCATCTTTAAATACAGTTAATGCTCCACAGAGAGAAAGGGGAAATTATGCTGCAAATATTTACTTTCGTGACTGTAAGACAATTGATGTTTTCTCTGATCTTGTGAACAGAGACTTTCCCTACAATCTAATAGCTGACATCCTGATCTCCCTGACCTTGAAAGACACCAGAGCTGGCCTTAACTTTCTGCTGGGTTCTAAAGGGGCTGAGAGGTAAGATATCATTATTGATACTGAGAATGTCGTTTGTATTTCACAATTTATTTTGCAGTGTAGCAACTCCCCTCGTTACTGAAAACAATGAAATTCTGAAATCAGAAATAATTGCGTTTTCTTTTTTAAGTGCCTTTGTTCAAGAGCAATCCTCATTCGCTGCCAAAGACAACCTGGAAGAGATCGAGAGGCTTTACCTGCAGTTCAGCTTCAACATGCTTCCCTCAGAGGTCCAAGTGACCGACGAGTCCCTGACGACGTCATCCGCTGACGGCCAGTTCACTGCTGTCCCCAGTCTCAGGAACAAGCTGGAGCAGTCCCTGCTTTGTGTGGCCGACACACTACTCAACTGCTACTCTCCTGATGTGAGTGGAAGTTAATACTTGTGTGTATGTAGCTGCGTTTCACACAGACAGACTGGTATGTATTTTGATCTGCTCTCCACAGTCTCAGTCCACACCTCCAGAGTGTCTGGTGCGCTGCGTCATTCTGCTGACCGGTGTTTTAGAAGCTTACGTCTCCACTGGGGTTCTGACTGAACAGGATGTCTGCCACTCAGAACTCCTCAAGAAGGCAAAGGTAAACTTCCAGACTCAAATTGATTTAATCTGGTTTAGGTGGAGTCAATGACCTGCACTGCACCTAGCCACCATTGGACTAAAAATCTTCGCTGCACTTAAGGAGAGCCGTATGTCATCAATCTTTATTGACTGTCAATGATATTGAATAATATATCAATTATGGTTGGTGTTTTGGTCTGTAGGTTGTGACTCAGGACTTCACTGGGTTTGTTTCGAGTGTGATGGTAAAGATGACAGAGGAGGGGACCATGACCACTCTAAGGTCTGTCATGAAGCTGTGCACACAGTCAGCCAGCAGAAAAAACACGGTAAACAACAGTCCAGTTTTAAGTCCATGTATTTAAAAGTAAATAAGATTCATTTTGTGACAAAATCCGTTCTGGTTTCCTAGAGATAAAACACTTTTTCCTTTCTTCTGCAGAATAAAGTTAGTCCCATCTCCTCCAGCCTGTTCATTTTGACGCTGCCGGCCAGTCTACTCAGTGAATTAGCAGGGATCTGCAAACTGTTGGTATGGGAAACAGATACAGTAAAAATGTAGAGATTCATGGTGTTTGTGGCCTGAGGATAAGAATCTCAAATTCAGTCACTGTCAGTTCACTGAATTAGCCTCACTTCCCTGTCCCCGTAGCTAAATAGTGTTTCTAAGAGAGTCAGTGTTTTGGAGGAAGACAACCACGTAGATGATGACTGGGAGGTGACCAGGACTCAACATGGGGACGATATTGACTTGTTTGAGGACGGTGAGGAGTCTCACAGCAGCATCAATGGGACCCACAGGCAGAAGGGAGACAGCACTGATGCTTCTTGTGGGCCAGGTGAGAAAGAATCTCTTTCTGTTTAAATTATTGCGTTTCTTGGGATTATGGTATATTTTTGTAAAATGTATTTAAATTAAGAAATTACTGCACAAATCAAAAAGTGTCAGTTCTGTTAAAGCAGCTACTTAAGTTGAAGGTGTTTTTTTTGTGTGTGGTTAAAAGTAATTTGCCACACGCAGAGACACAACACCACATCATTTCAGTAGCATGTACAGGCATAGTGATGACAGAAGTGGAGTGAATCCAGTATTAAAAAAGAAAATTGACTTTCTTTACTAGTGAGTCTCTCTGGAACAAGAAAAAAAAATCACTATATGTAAAAGAAAATTAAAAACTAAATCTGGATCTGTTTATCCAGCTCCTAACCTCTTTGGTGGAGCACCCAACACTCTGAGGAAACATGTGAAGTATGTCCACATTCAGAGTTGGTGTGGGATCCATGTGGCCACATTGAGGAACGGCCTACTCAGCTGACTATGGGGCCATTAAGAGCAAAACTCTCTGCTGATCTTCCCATCAGTGGATCAGAGGGACATGATGTATTGTGGTTCTGTCCTCCCTCAGGAGCTAAATGCCTGTTAGCAGAGGAGCATCTGGCCCAGCAGGATATGGCTCTCCTCGCCATCATGGAGTTCCTGTGTGAATGCGGCTCTGTGCAGCATGTGCACGGCCTGCTTTTCAAACCCCAGGATGTGCGGCGCAAGCTGCTGGAGCTGCTGGAACAGATTGACTTCAGCAAACCTCTGCACCTCCACATGGTGAGGATAACCAGGGGTAGCGGGTTGTGTGGCACAGTTTCAAAAGTGATTCCTGAGCTACTGAACAATAACATCTGGCTCTCTTGCAGTATCTTGTTCTGCTCAAGAATCTTCCGGCTGAGGACTCGCTCTCTCCAGTCGAATTTGATGTGCTGCTGCGTCCGCTGGCGTAAGAAATATAAAATATATATTTGCTGCACAAATATGCAAATATTTTATTAGAGGAAGAGCAGTTCTAGATAATACACATTGTACTCAAGGCAACATAAACTATTCTGTGTTTTTGTGAATAAGTGTCACTGTTTGTTTACAGAGATTTGTGTGGTCTGTACCGTCAAGACCCAGAGATCTGTGCTGCTGTGCTGCTTGGTTTGTTACCATCCATCAGGAGCCTGGGGAGAACCCACCACATGCCACAGGAAATGATACATGTTCAGGGATCCCTGCTCCAAGTGCTGTCTGGATTCTGGTTAGTGGTATATTTTAACACCTTGATTTTGAACAGGGTTGGTCTGAAATCATGAAATGAAGCAAAATAAAATGTTGAGTCGATGCCAACTGTGTCAAACCTTCCAAACATGATTTTGATCTGACTCTGATTCTGCATGAAGATTTACCATGACGAAAGTCTGTCCTGGCTTTTTATGATTGGATTTTTGACACTTTGTTTTTTTAGTTTCCTGAGCCAAACGGGGAAATGCATAGCAACTGTGCGAGCTGCTTTGGTGCAGTGTCTGGTTGCTTTACTGGAGGTAAGCTCTCACAGGTTGTGTTTCATTTCCACAGACTACGTTAAGTGTTGTTTTAGGCTTTTCTGCCTAGCCGTGAAATGTGAATGTTTTACATCTCCAGCTAAATCAAGCCGTAGGCCAGGCAAACCTTTATAGATCAGATTAATGTTTTGTATGACTGGGAATTAAACTGTTATTTGCTTAGTGATATGTTGGTCCAGAGGTTAGTGGCAGTAGCATCATTTTTTGGAGGTGAAAATATGTTCAGTCAACTGAGGAAATGTGTGAGGGAAATGTTTCCCTGGGATAATTTAATAAAAATTCATATGGGCAAATCTTTCCCCTCTTCTTCATCTGCATTCTGTTCACTCATATCCTCCTGACGTCTCTCCCCTGTGACAGGCTGACCCCTCTTGTGAGTGGGCAGTCCTGAGTATTGGAAAGGAGGAGGCGCGTCCAGTGTCCATCATCCTCCCATCTCACCTCGCAGATACCCATCACCAAGTCCGCATGCTGGTAGCCATGTCAGTGGAGAGGTATGCTTTAACTGGGAGCTGAATTAACACCACTCTATCAGAATACATGTCATAGAATTGACAGATTGTTCAATAGGTGTGATAGTAAAACATGATGGAAATAAGACACTATTAAATTGATTAAATAAAAAATAGTCATGACATTATTCTCTTTTGTATCCAGGTTGTTTCTGGACATGAGACCAGAGCAACCTGATAAAAGGAAGATGCTGCCACTCAAACACCAGCAGGATGCTTTTGAAAATATTTACCTGAAGGCTCAGGAGGGAATGGGTCTTCCAGTGAGTCCATACACTGTTCTTGCTCATCATGACAAGTTTATAATTTCTTCCTTCTTCAGCCCCTGTTTGACTTTTTCTTATGGTGCGATCATACACAGAGATGCAGCTCTTCAGAGGACCAGAAGGATGAGGCGTTCAACCGCAAGGCCACCCTGTTGAAGAGTTTGTCTGGGGTGCTATGCTGTAGTCCGGTGTGTGAAAAACAGTGTCTGTTTGCCCTGTTCCAGTCCTACAAGGAGAACAACATCGAGGAGCAGCTCATCAAAAAGGTCACAATTTCAGAGCATTGTGCATCATTCATAATATGGTTTCAAATGCTTTAAGGGGATATCTGGTATTTTTCTGGGCCTTAGAGCGGTAGCCGCGACACAGTAGCAGCAGCTTTATATGGGGCAACTGCGACAAAGCATGACATTTGAGTTTTTTTAGCCAATAAAAGGATCAAATTGTTATTCTGGCTTCAACCGGCTCTTTAAGTTAATTTTTGGACACATGGAAAGACACAGCTCTGTTGATTAGAGGGAGGATATCCTGGTCTCACAACGTTGTGTAGTGTCAGAAGGTATCTTTGTACATATCATATATCGGGCATCATCAGGTCTCGCTCTTCACAGGATTTGCATTCTTCGTCTTTTGGACTTATGGTCACAGCACCAATTGTAAAACCAAAACGTTTCCAGAGCTTCCCAACCATGGAGCAGTTTGTTGTCTCTCCCCTGCATGGTGCCTCCCTCTTTCACTCTCTCCTTGTTCATCTGTATACTTGGGTTCAAACAAATAGGACCGACCATCGAAGTCAAATGCGTGTTTGACGTTATTCACATCAGAAAATATTCTGCCATAATAGTTTTCTCTGTCAAATCAAAACTCCTCTTTCCAAGTGTCCCTCTCACCTTTCCACCTCTGTCTTCCTGAGACAACCAAAGTCTCATGAGTGCGATATGCCTGCAAACGATTCATCGATCAAAATGGACAAAAGTTTTTTTCAAGTGCCTTTCATTTACACCCTGACATTTAGAAACATAGGGTGCAGGTTGAAAAATATTGGAATTCCCCTTAAAAATAGTTTAAATATTGAATTCTGACGTCAGTGTGAAAGGATGAAAATGTCATCTGTCCAAGGATTTTGTCATGTGTCTTATCCAGCAACTTGACAAGTAAAACTTTGGTAAAGGTTTAACAATGAGTCAATAGGTGTCTCCTTCCCCTTTAAATCAATAGTCTACTGAAAGAGATGTGAACTGTTTCTTCTTCCCTTGACAGATGTTGTGCAGTGTATCCAGAGCACTGGGCTACAGGAGTGTGAAGACCTTTGTTACTTCTCACTTGTATTACTTGGTGGCGGAGTGGCTCGCTCAGAGACAGTCTGATGATCGATACACTCTCGGCTCTTTCCCCTACGCACTCCTTGACCATGACGCCATCAAAGATTTCTATAGGTGAGGAAATCAACTTTTCTGACTGTTGTAGTGTTTTTTTGTTGTCATATCATGATCATTGTTATACATTTACCCAGTTTTTAAAGTCTATACTTTCCCCTACACTACATTATATACAATTTATGTTATCAAGACTTGCCAACAAAGAGTTAATGAAACACAAACGCCTTGTTTTAACACCCTGTTGTCTCATATCCTCTTGTAGCTCTACTTACCAGGTATTGGTCCCCCACCTGGTCTTTCTCAATGACTTTGAGCAGGTGAGGTCCATCGGTCGGTATCTGGAGAAGGACTGGAAGGAGCTGTTGGCCGACTGCTTTCCCAAGATCATGGTCAACATCCTGCCGTACTTCGTTACGTCTGGCCAGGACTCGCAGGTTGCACAGCAGAGAGAGACGGCCCACAGAGTGTACAACCTGCTCAAAGATGACAACTGTCTGGGCAAACAGGTAAACACAGCTATTCAACACCAGCGGAAGTCGCCTGAACAAGTGGGATCAGATCATTCCTGTCCTACTGCGTTTCAAATTTTTGTGAACTTGATGTGAAAAAACAGCACACCAACCTTACTCACATAAAAATCCGTAAAATCTTCACAGCTATTATTTTCTACAGGATAATATAAAGATTATTGCTCTAGAGGAAGTGATGCACAGCCTCATGTGTCTCATGTGACCCCATGGGATGGAGTGACAACTTGCTCCGATCTTAATAAACAAAAGGTGGAGACTGGATTGGAAAATGGTCAGAGCCACTTGGTCAAAACGGGTTATCTATTATTCAGTTAAACTAGACTGTCAGCAGCTCTGGTTTCTCTGTCTCTCTCATTTGCTGTTTTGGTTCTGATTTGATCATCCCGATTTAAATTTAAACTATCAAACACGTTTCATAGTTATCGGGTTGCCCCTAAAGGTTCTGTGGGCAGTTCGTGAGGTTTAACATTGCTACCGACCAATGTTCCAGACCTGAATTATCCTCTGAGCCTCAGCGGCTGTATCAGGGTTAAATTAGGCAGATATTCCTTGACTCTGAGCCCATAGTTAATGTGCTGTGTCTTCTACATTAGTTACTATACAGTATCTGAAAGGCAGCTTTGCTTTACTGTATATCACACGTCTTTGTCATGTTTGGGAATCGTTCTGCAGCAAATCGACAGCCTTATCCACACTAACCTGGCGGACATAGTGGTGGAGTTGCTGATGACTCTGTATGAAGGAGGTGGAACTGAAGGAGACAGAGGAGAGCTGCAATGCTTTATAGGGTAATGACATTTAAGATTTACCATGATTTCAATTGTATCCCACGTCATTTTATGGATTCATTCATTCTGTAATTGGAAGGAAAACACCATTATTTAAGATAAATGAAACAACTGTTTCACGGTCCCTCAGCGAACTAGACCCTGTACCAAACCCACCGTACTTCAGCTCCTATGTCATCAAAGCGACTCTGGAATACCTGAGCAAGTGCCACAGTGACAGCCACAAGTCACTGGTAACCATTCTGTCAAAAACCCCGGTAAGGTGTCTCTTTTTTTAAGTTTCTTTCACTTTGTTATTATAAATCAGTGCTACTTAATCTTATGTTGTTGCTGTTTTGTAGATTTCAATTCAAAGGATCCTGCTGGCCGTGTGCGAAAGAGCAGCAGAGACGACCAACGTCTATGAACGTCATCGTATCCTCCTCATGTATCACCTGTTCGTCAACCTGCTGCTCAAGGAGGTGAAGGACGGTCTGGGAGGAGCCTGGGCCTTTGTGCTCAGAGACATAATCTACACAGTTATACACCAGATCAACAGCAGGTTGGGTAATGCACACAGGTGAAATTATATTCACATATACACATATCACATGAGGCGGACTCAATTTGTGTTCCTTTCATCCACAGACCAGTTCAGTGTAATGAGGTCTCTGCCCGAAGCCTCTCTCTGTGCTGCGACCTGTTGACTTCTTTGTGTCAGGCAGCCCTGAAGTTCTGCGATGACGCTCTAGACTGCCACTTACAGGTCATTGTTGGGACTCTCACGGCTCAGGTGATCAGCCGGCCCACCATCTCACAGCAGGTTAGTTTATTTTTCTGTATTTCATTCAAGCATATAGACTTAATGCAGATTGTGGGGCATTAACATGTATATTATGCACCCTGTATGGAAATTATTCAAAATTTTCTATTAAGGTCACTAAAGTGAAACGCTACACTACAAGTTTATTTATTGAATGTACATTTGTTTAAAAAAAATCCCAATGATATTATAATCATTTTTGTTTCTGTAAAAAATTACTTCTTCCTTATTTAGGAATGTAAAGACACGCATTTTGATTTTTATTCTACTTCTGTCTATTCATCCATCCCTTCAGGTGCTTAGTCTGTTGCAGTTCCTCGTGATACAGAATGAACAGAAGTTAAAAGGAGCCATCGGCAGGTTGCAGCCTTTTCCCGACCTGCCTGAATTCAAAGAACTGCGCTCTGTACAGCACAGACTCAAATACAGCACTGGGACCTTTACACTGCGACAGGTGACAGCAGCACACACACATCTCAATCCTTTTAGAAAATTAAACTCAAGCCACTCAAAATATTCACTCATACACTTTAGCTAAAAATGGTGGAACTCATGTTTTTGATGTCATATGTTGCAAATGTGTTTATGCGGAGGAAAACAAATAATTATGGGACATCAGTTAGGGGGCCTGACAAATATCCACCTGTTATTATCATTTATACAAGTAAGGTTTTTTGGATGCATATGTTGCTCTGGGTGTTGTGACGAGTGGAAATGTCATGGTTATCAGTCTTGATTCTCATCCCTGACCTAATTCCTCAATGTTCCCTCTCTGCAGGAGATCACCCACTTCCTGTCAGTGACGTCCTGTGACTCCTTACCCCGGACCAGGCTGGAGGGACTGAAGGAGCTGACCAGACAGCTGCATGACAAGAAGGAACAGATAAAAGACCTGCTCAAGGAGTGCCACGGTATGATGATGAGGGGAAAATGGTCTATTCATAAAAAAATTAGGTCACGTTAAATGTCTACTGAACTTAAATCTGTGTTTATCCCTCCTGCAGCCGACCCCAGTGATAGCGTGCTGGTGAAGCTGGTTCTAAGTCTGCTGCAGCTCTGTAAACTTGCAGCCAACCAATCGGGTGGAGCTGACATACTAGGTATTTGATCAAATACCTTCTACGGTAGGGCTGTCCATCTTCACATATAATCCCATTTCAATTTAAACCCTTATTATTTTTAATATTCAAAATTATATTTATATTTTTTGATTACATTTTAAATCAAAGCTTGTTCTTACTATGTACTGTGCATTAAGCAGTGCGTGATACAAGGACTCATCTACTTTCTCTGCGAGCTGCGCACACATCAAGCTAACACATTTATAGAATAGATTGCACATTTGAACAGTATAGATTTTATAAATATTTTAAATGGGTACCAACAGCCCTACTCTACAGCATATATTTGCTGTGGTCCTGGCCTTGTCTGTAAAGTTTGATCGGTTTTTGTTAAGGTTTGCAAGTTCAAACACAACACAACCCTTTTTCCCACAGAGGCAGCAGGCAGTTGTCTGGGAGAACTGGGTCCAGTGGATTTCTCCACTATCGCCCTGCTCCATGGCAGAGACCCCCTCTTTGAAAAGGCCATGTCCCTCTTCACCTCCACAGAGTCTCAGCGTCTCTACATCATTCTCAATTGCATGAATGACGCGCTCACTCAGCAGCGGTACAGTGAACAACTGAACTGCAGTAAAATTTAAGTTTGTTGCAGTGGGGGGGTTTGTGTTGACATTTATTGTGATTGTCTGTGCTGTGATTGTGTGTCAGTATTGAGGTGAAGCGGGCAGCAGCTCAGTGTGTGAAGAACATCCTCACAACTCAGTCTGGAGTTGACTTCTGGGAGCAGCACAAACACAACAGAGACCCCATGTTGGCCTACCTCAATCCTTTTCGAAAGACCAAGAACAAGGTGGGTTAGGGTCAGCTTTGTGTGTGTATATATCATAGACTGTATAAAGGTGGATGACATGATGATGGCACAAGATGGCACAAGGAACTGGATACGCATTATCCATCATTATTAACAATCTGTAGTCTGTACCTGTCTCAAAACAGGTTGAAGTTTGAAAGACTTAAGTCACTTACTACAGATTGTTTTCAGGTGGTTTCCGTGAGTGCTGCAGAGAGTTTGGAGTCCAGGGAGAAGCTGGAGAGTCAGGAGTGTTGGATCCCTCAGGCTGGCAGCCACAAGGCCTGGCTGAAGGCTCTGTGCACCGCCCTGCTGGACAGTGGAGGAGTAAAGAGTGAAGCTCTGCTCCTGTCAAAGCCACTGTGTCTGGTAAGCACATGGAAGTTATTAAAGGAAATCTCATATCAGCAGCCACAGTAATGAATTATGGGATTTGTTTGGGGTTTTGTCCCAGAATTTACGGGACATTATTCCTTGAATCATCAGTTTGAATATGGATCTATCTGCTTAAATATCTACATCTTTGGCTGTGTTCACATTTCTATATCTGCTTAGTATTGAGTATTTTGTTTATTCCTAGTCACATTTTATCACAACTTGTAGCACAACCACTTGGGTTTTAATCCATCCTCTAATCCCGATCTCCAGATGTAACCACAGCTTCTTCCTATCTGTCCGTCTTCAGGTGAAAGTGGACTGCTGTCAGAGGCTGCTGCCCCTCATCATCCACTCCATCCTTCTGGACGACTCTGATGGTTCATGGAGGAACCTGCTCTCATTGCACATCCAGGCCTTTTTTAGTTTCTGCTCCAGAAGTGCTCAGGCCGCCAGCCGCTCTGCCACACCTCTCAATTCTGACTCTGGTAAGATTGGGACAATCACTGACATGAACAATAATAAATGTGTCCCCTTCAGCTGCCTTTTCATGTTGTTTGACTTTGTGGTGGAGTTTATCCCGACGTGCACTCATTCTGGAGAGGAAGAATATTTTTCATTTTGTCACTGAGTCCTTTACAGCCACTTCATGAATGCAAATATAAACATTTACACACAGTTATGACTCATAACAATTTCTTTGCAAAATGTAAATGATCTGGCTGTTTTCCCAGAATGCTCACTGGCCTCAAACAATTCCTGTCCTATTTTATACCGTTGTGTTTTATCTCCACTCACAGTAACTCGGCCTTATAAATTACGAATTGTCTTAATTTGCCTCAATAACATGAATGTTTATCCGCATTTTTAAGATTTATTTTTCATTTGTATTAGCTTAATTCTCAATAATTATTCCTTTTATTATTCTTTGTTATTTATTATGATCTCTTTATGTATCTATCCAATAAGCGTCTATCATGAACTATTTGTGATGAACTTTATCTTTACTTTTATGTTTTCATTTGATGAAATTATTTCAATATTCATTTCTACAGAGTCTGACACGGCCAGCCGGGGTTTGTATGATAAGACCTCTCTGCGCACCATGCTGGCGGTCATTGACTATTTGAGACACCAGCAGAGGCCACTGGAGTCTCAGAGGTTGGTGACGTCATTCTAAATAAGTTTTATTTCAGATAAAAATGTAATGTTTAAGGCATTTTCTCTCATGGTCTTCTTTTGGGTTTGCCTCAAATGGGTTTTAAATCAAATGTAATCCTGTGTCTTTACTGCTGTAGATTATAGTGCAAGTTTTAATAGTGTCTATGAAATAAACCTTGAGTCGTTCTTCCAGTAAGTCCTGCGGCACCGTGTGTAACTCAAACTTCTGGCTGGAGCTCAACTACCTGGAGGTGGCCAAAGCTGCTCAGTCGTGTGCAGCTCACTTCACCGCTCTGCTGTACACGGAGATCTACGTAGACAAGGTCAAAGCCGGCATGGAAGAGAGCCGCAGGTCTGTAGGGACTAAACCATTTATCTTCATGAGATCTTGATTGTCTAATTCTATATTAGTATAAAAACTTAAGCAGACTATAAGAAGGTCTATTTTGCATCAAATATTAAATATTCACCATTTACTGTATTTGTCATAAGCAATTGAATATATAACATTTTAGTAGTCTAATTTAATGATTTATTTGAGTAACCGTTACAAAAAATTGTTAAGCTGCTCAAAAGCTTAGTCTTCATCCTTTATAATTTTTTTTGCAGTTTGAGTTTCACAAAATATCTGTTTGTTGATCTGTGTTTTCAACAAATCTGCAGAACCAGGTCCAGAGCGACATATAAGCTCAGTTTTGAAGAGCACAGTCAGAACTTAACCATATCTAGCCTGACAGAGAAAAGTATGGAGGACACCAACATCAGTCTGCAGGTTGGTTTGTTCGTGTCAGATTGTTTTGCATAAATCATTTAGTTTTCTAACAACTGTAATTTTCCAACTTGAGACAGGCAAATGTTTAAATGTCTATAAAATAGTATGCAGTTCAGCGCAAATGTATTCTTTTATGTAAAATACAAATTATTATTTCGACTCATTCACCCTGTATATAATATGTTTGTAGGAGCTTCTGATTGAGGTGTATGGAAGCATCGGAGAACCTGACAGTCTGTACGGCTGCGGAGGGGAGACCAATACCAGTCCACTGACCAGGTAGCAAAAAGCGATAAGCTCATAATCACAGCTGCAACTTTAGTAAAGTCAGTTACATGTGAACTCTTTTTAGGATTCGAACCTATGAGCATGAGGCTATGTGGGGGAAGGCTCTGACTTCCTACGACCTTCACTCCTGTCTGCCTGAGACCACACGACAAGTGGGAATCCTGGAGGTAAGATCATTAAAGCTGAATGGGGACATTTATAGACAGTGGAATAAACAGAAGCCTGTTTGAAATGAGATGATTTGCCCTGTTTGCTCAATTGTGTAATCTTACATTAAGCTGCCCCCACACTAGAGGATAATTGGCTCGATTTCAGGATGAATTCAGCCCTCCTGATAATTGCAGAGGCGTTTCAGATAGGAGGACAGGTTGTCTGGCCAAATTATCCTGTAGTGTGACAGGTTTACAGACATAATCTTAGTGCCAGCCTGTGTGGAATTCTTAAATAGACATATTTTTTTTTTTGCATTCCAAGCTCTCTGGAATCACCAAATCTTTTTTTAAAATTCCAAGTGTGTGCTCCTCTGTCTGGACTGGATCGTCAAGTGTGTGCGCTGTCAAGATTTACAGATTAACAATCGATTACGTGTGGTCTCCCACATTTTTTAAATCAGCTAAGATATCAAAATCCTCTAGAAGCAGGAATAAGGTGTAAATGCATACAAATATATTACATATGTGTAAATTCTCTCCATGTTGAACCGTCAGGGCCTGCAGAACTTTGGTCTGAGCAGCATCCTCGCCACTTACATGAGGGGTTTGGAGAGCGAAGGGGTTGAGTGGGGGGCTGAGCTAAGAGAGCTCCGGTTCCAGGCCGCATGGAGGAACACGCAGTGGGACTGTGAGCTGTCTGAGAGGTGAGAAGACAGAGCACAACCACACAGCTGAGAGGGAAGAGTCTGCTGCAAAAATCACAACTGATATCTCTCAGAAAGTAGGAGGCAATCTCATTTGATACGTTGTTTTCTTCTTCTAATAATTATTGCTGTCCCTGTATCAGGAGTGAGGAATCAGCACCTGGCTTCCACGAATCTGTGTTTTCTTCCCTTCAAGCGCTGAGGGACAAAGAGTTCTCGTTATTTGATGAAACGCTGAAACAGGCCAGGTATGATGGACATTTCGACATTCAAAATGTCCTGATTCAGTTCTCCATTGGTAAAAGCACTCAACCATCTATGTGCCTGTGTGTTTCCACAGGGGTGCAGAGGTGGATGAGTTGTGCAGAGGTAGTCTGGAGGCTGTGTCTTCTCTGTACCCGGCTCTCAGGAACCTGCAGAGCATCAGGGAGCTGGAGAGCGTTAAGCAGCTCTTCTCGAGGTGACCACAACAGCACAGTCAGTAACACAATGAAGAGACTATGGGATTTATGAGAACTTTTCAGAGTTTATCTTTTATTTCCTGTGTATCAGAACCTTCTCGGATGTGGCTCTGAGGAACGTTTGCAGCCAATGGCGGCAGCACTCCCAGCTCCTCGCTGACAGCGACTTTGCGTTGGTTGAGCCCGTTTTGACCGTCCGCTCTGTGGCCCAGCACACGTTGATGTCCAGGACGGGAGACCCTGAGAGCACAGAGTACCTCAGCTCTGTGCTCACTGACCACCTCATGGAGCTCTGCCAGCTGGCTCGCAAGGCCGGGAATACACAGGTAGCATTTGAGTGTTTGAACGTACGTGTGTGTGTGTGATCAGATTTAAGGTTTACCTTTATTGTCCAGGTGAATATGGTAAAAATGGTTCCCCGCAAACTACTCACAGTGTTATGATTCCTGTCCAGAGGGCAGAGCGGGCAGTCTTCCAGATGAAACCACATGATGGCCTAGGGTCCTGGACGGCATTACCTGTGTTGTCATGGCAACTGGAGGAGGCCCAGGTGTTCTGGGCAAAGGGAGAACAGGGTCTGGCTCTTGGCCGGCTGAGACAGATGATACACAACCTGGAGGAAAAGGTTAGATCAAGCAGGTCTAAGAATACATGAATATTTGGGACATCCCTAAACACTATAATGCTATCCACTTCTCACAGAGATATTACCCAGAATGCCCCACTGAACCACTCTTTATTTTGTGATCTGTTTATCAGGTGGATTTAAATCCTGCTCTGGCCCCAGTTTACACTCAGTGTCTCAGGCTGTGTGGTAACTGGCTCGCTGAGACCTGTTTGGAAAGTCCTGGAGTCATACTGGAGAAGTACCTGGAGAGGGTAAGAGGACGTTTATGCTCATGACAGGCCTCTAACAGACGTATTAAACATGACATTTCAATGAATTGTTAAAGGGGAGTCAAGCGTGGCTTGATGTTTATACATGTGGTCATGTGAATGAATGGTTCTTAAAAAAAAATTGGAATCCGTCCAGCAGATCAGCAGTAGATGGCGGCAGGGGCTTCAATATAATCTTATTTGACAACAGTAAATAAAATAACAACCAAAAGTGCTTTTTTTGCAAATATAAAGCTCAAATTGTTGGCTCCAGGTGCAGAATTCTCCTGTAAGGTGTTTAAAATACAACAAATTATCTTAAATTCTGCACAGATTTCAAAATGTTTCATGCCAGCCCAAAACACCAGCTACCCTAGCCCTTACCCTAAGCCTAAAACTCAGATTCATTTCAGAAATCTAAAAAGGTCTCATAAAGTCTAATAAATGTTACATTAAACATATGAAACTCTCTAACACTCTGAAACAAACACATATATTATTATATAAATACTGTAACGCACATTGCTTCCTGAGAAAAGAAAGATTCATTATCCATTAGGCGGACTGAATCTGCCCACCCACACACACACACATAAATATTCATATACATCCAGAAGAATTAGGTGGAGGCCTAAAGACAAAATATAAACTATATAGTCTGCAGGTATTACACTTTATGTCCGGAGGCCAGTGCAGAATAATATGGACAAAATTTAATTAATCATACTTTCTGTGTGTTGCCACCCAACTTCCTGAATTAAATCATACTGCCTTGTGCTGTTGTTTCTTGTGCTGTGCTCATGTTTGTGCTGCAATACATTTTTTAGTTACAATCCTATATTCTTAAATTTATCTGTTTATTTTATATTTTAGTTTTTTGTGCTGTTTTTTTTTGTTTTATAGTCCGACTGATGGGAGGCCAATGTTGATAGCAACAGTTGGGTCTAATATATATCTGGATGTAATATATACATATATATTATATAGATATATCATTCTATTCAATTTTTCATTCAATGTCGTTTTCAAACCCACAAGGAAATGTCATTGATGTTTAAACATTAACTTTATTTTGAATAGTTATAGACAAAAAGAAAACAACCATGCTTTTGGTCTTGTTAATATTTTAAAAAACTGTTAAATGAATATGTACTTTTTACAAAATTATTCTTAATATATCAGTTGCCTGTTTTTTTGTATCTTCAAATGAATGTTGTGAGAGTCTGTCTGTCTGTGAGTAAAATAAGTGTCTACTATGCGTCCCCCCCCACCCAGGCAGTGATGGTGATCGAGGGAGAGTCGGGGGTGCAGGACTCCAGGCTGCAGAGTCAGCGGACTGAGGCCTTCTTGTCTCTGGCCCGCTTCTCTGACGCTCAGTACCAGAGCATCGACAAATACATGACATCCTCTGAGTTTGAGAACAAGCAGGCGCTGCTGGAGAAGGCCAAACAGGAAGTGGACCTGATGAAGGAGCGGAAAGTGACCTCCAACAGGTCTGCATGCCATTCATGTCTGTTGTATTCTTTTTGCAGGTTGTCCATATGTACAAAAACGTGTGGGTTGGTCCCATTCTTGCCAACAAGATATCTCATGATATCTCAATTTATCTTTTTGCCCTTGTGAACATTTTCATCTTGAGAAAGCCTAGAAAAAATCCTTTCAAATTTGGCACAAATGTTCACTTAGACTCACAGAGACTCACAGTGACCTCGTAATTCTAGTTTTCACTTTTTAATAGCATTTTCTAAAATGTATCGAGGACAAATATGGATCCTGTTCCTCTTTGCCGGTCACTCCTGACTTTGCAGGTACACTATAAAGGTGCAGAGGGAGCTGGAGCTGGATGTGAAGGCCCTGTCCAACCTCAAGGTAGACAGACAGCGCTTCCTGTGTAAGGCGGTGGAGAATTACATTCAGTGTCTGAAGCAGGGGGAGGAGCATGACACCTGGGTGTTCCGCCTGGCTTCCCTCTGGTTGGAGAACGATGACGTTAGTGCAGTAAATGACATGATGAAGGTTAGTACAAATGATATTTGTCCATTCCAGGCTTTTGAGTGCATCGTTTAAGGCACACCAACACACACCTGGTTCTGAGAGTAATTTGGAATGAAAGTGACTTGGTTGTATTTAAGACGACATCGACTTTAGTCTTCTCACAGAGCTCCCATTGTTTTGTGTTTCAGAAAGGGGTGAAGCAGATCCCCTCCTACAAGTTTCTGCCTCTCATGTATCAGCTGGCTGCACGCATGAGAACCAAGGCGCCAACAAGCCTCACGGAGGATACGGGCTTCCATGATGTCCTCACTGATGTAATGCAACATGTTGCTGTACATAATTACAGCAGTAAATCTGTTTTCTAGCTTTAAGTGCAGTGTTTGAAAATACTTCCCCGCTTCCCTATCTCTCCTCGCAGCTGATCTGCCGAGCGTCTCTTGAGCATCCTCACCACACGCTCTTCATCATCTTCGCTCTCGTGAACGCCAACAAAGACGAGCTCTTCACCAGCCCCTGGCAGTCGAGGAGCGCTCCGAGGCAGACGCCACCTCTCGATGTGGTGAGACTTTCATTAAATTCAACTTAGAGATACTTATCCGAGATTTCATCCATGAGTCTCGCTTTCATTTACAGCTTGAATCGTACGCATGTTCATGGGAGAATATTTTACATTGTCTCTTATTACAGGATATTTCCCTCAAAGGAGAAGCACTATAGCTGGATAGATGGATAGATACTGTTTTATATATCTTATTCTGCAATAGTTTCATGATATACCAATGTTATTAGTTTTGAAATAGACAGATCAACCTCGTCCTGCAGCCACCAGTCTACTGAGCTTCTCTGTGGATCTCTTTAAACACCAGTAGTTCTGTTTTAACAAGTGAAGTCTTTCTGGTTCAGGAGCGTTCAGACGTGGCCCTGAAGATTATCAACACCATCAGGAAAAAGAGAGGCGAGATGATCCGGGGGATCGAGCGTCTGTGTGACGCCTACATCACTCTGGCCTACATGGACGCCAGCAGGCACAAGAATGAGAAGAGTAGGTACACGGAGCATGGCGTGCTACACACAGTTTGAACCATCATGAGCAATAATCACATTTTGGACAAGGATACACTGATGTGAAAATAGATGTGAAACCATTTTGGTGTTATTGTTAATTATAGAGGCGATTCCCATCCCTGCTGATCAGCCCATCATGCAAATCAAAGACCTGGATGAGGTTGTCATCCCCACAATGGAGATTAAGGTAACAACTATGAAAGATTATTATCTATCATCCTTCATTATCCCAAACAGTGTTTGTTTTCTTGAAGAGGATATCAAGGTGTAGTCTCCCTCGGCACAAATGAAAAGGACCCGATGTTATTTGAGTAGAGGATTGGATTGATTTGATTGCACCCTTGGGTTTTCTTAATTAGATATTGCTTTTATGAAGCCTATACACACTTCTTTCTGTTTCCAAAAAAATAATATGTGTCACAATAAATGATCACTCGTTCTGTAACTGTCCCGTATTTTTGAGAGCAGCCACGATCACGGAAATGCTCAACACTAATGATGACAACAAGTGGTGTTGTATGATAACAAGAGTTGTTTCAATGTGTGAACAGGTGGATCCAACTGGCTGCTATGACAACCTGGTGACGATCAGGTCCTTCACAGCTCACTATCACCTGGCCGGGGGGGTCAACCTGCCCAAGATCATCGACTGTGTCGGCTCTGATGGCAAGAGCAGGAGACAACTGGTCAAGGTGTGTGTGTGTTTGTGTGTGTGTGTGCGTGTGTGCGTGTGTGCGTGTGTGCGCTTGTTTTGTTATTATTTTGTTTTAAGTGTTACAATTAGGTTTAGGGTAAGATTAGGCTCAGACATTTAGTTGTGATAGTAAACGTTGGGGAAAGAGGGAATTCATTATGCGTTAGAGTTAAACAGATTCCAGTGTTATCAGTAAGATATAATCACGTGGTTCTGTGTGGGTTTATGTTTGATCTCATCTGTCTTTTGTGTTAGAAGCATGTTTTTGTACAGGCATGTGAAAAGTCATTTTCTTTTCTGTCATATAATATATATTTGTGTGTGTGTGTGTGTATGTGTGTATGTGTGTGCGTGTGTGTTCTGTACTTAATACACAATGGGTCTCTGAAGCTTGAGCTGCTGTTATGTGAGATTAAACTCTGACCAGCTATGATGAAAAGCTGCTCACTTCAAACCGTGGTTCTTTTCATCTCAGTTTGGCTGCTGCTAATGATTAATCCCGTCTTTGTACCAGGACAAATACACAGTTTGCAGGTTCACAAACATTCTTCAGAGGATAGTGTGTGTTTGTGCGTGTGTGTGCGAGCTCATGTTTGCGGGAATACTTGAAGGCTAATTATTCACATCTCAGGCACTTTGGAGAGTCATGGTGAAATGTTTAGTTATTTCTTTTTTTTTCTTTTCTTTCTACAACGTATTCACAATGTGAAAAACACAAACTGTCAATAAACACAAAATAAAGCGACAAAATGACACATAAATACATATAAAAGAAAGAGACAATACAAGTCATTGTAATTTTAGGTACACCTCAAAGATATGTCTTTGGCCAGGAATATCGAAGGCAATGCTTTTTTTTACAGATACAGTTGTTCACATGCTGTTGGACTCCGCTTGACTCTGTCTGTACTTTGTGAGAAAGGTGGTAAAGCATCACTTTATTATCTACCAGACAACATCACCTTATCTTCAATTATGGGGAAATGAATGTAATTCTGGGAGTATGATATTCCTTCGTATTGTATTTCATTTATTATGCTCTTAACTCTTTGACACCTGCAGAAACCCTTTATGCATAAAAACAATTCAAATAAAATCTCTTGTAGCATTCGTAAAATACTGAATTCAGCTGAGGTTCAAATTGAGCCTCTCCATGATCCTGGTGCTGTAATGAACTTGTCCAGTGACTCTTGCCCTCTCGTTGTCACCAGGGCAAGGACGACCTGCGGCAGGATGCGGTGATGCAGCAGGTCTTCAGCCTGTGCTCCATGCTGCTGCAGCGCAACTCAGACACTCGCAAGAGGAAGCTGAACATCCGGCGATACAAGGTTCCACTTTAAACCTTTATTTGACATTCAAAGGGAAGAATAAATCCGAATCCAATGCATATAAATATTGCAATGTTAATATTAAATTGAATTGCATTTGTACTGAATTCCCAGGTGGTGCCGTTCTCGCAGTGCAGCGGTGTGTTAGAATGGTGCTCAGGCACAGTTCCCATCGCCGAGTTTCTGGTGGATCCTAATAAAGGAGCCCACAAACGCTTCCGCCCCCGAGACTGGACCAACTCAACCTGCCGCGAGAGGATGTCGGTACTGACTCAGTGATATTTAATCCAATGTTACTTACTGTATTAGTTACTATGAAACCACAGGTGTCTGTACATCTGCAAAGTGTGAAGTGATTTTTTTTTTTATAGTTGAACGCAAAACTAAGTACTCTGCCGTTTGAATCTTCTGTCGTGGCACCGCAGGCTGCTCAGAGACTCGGTTTCGATGAGAAGCTCCAGGCCTACACTGAGGTGTGCAAGAACTTCAGGCCGGTCTTCAGGTATTTCTGCATGGAACGATTCCTGGATCCAGCGGATTGGATGGAGAAACGCCTGGCTTACACCCGCAGCGTGGCGACCTCTTCTATAGGTACAATTGTGCTCACCTCCGTGCGTGTGCTATGAATGCAATATGTTGCACACAAATGCATATCACTGCGTGTCAGTCCTATCCTGATATGATTGGGTCGAAGTTAAATCTTGGGTTTCACAGCCTGAGGAAGGATGTTTGTTGAAGCAGTAGAAATGTGGAGGCAGGTCTGCTGATTCAGACAATAAGAACAATATGTTAAGCACCTTGTTTTGAAACGTTGCACAAAAAGCACCATACAAATGAAGTCTGATATGATTTGACTGGAATATGCATTTTTTTCTCCAGTAAGTCGGAAATGTAAACTTCATTTTGCACCAGGCTGTTTCTTAAGCCATGTTCTCAAACAGAGTACAGACAAATGGAAAATTTGTGATGGTTTTAAATTTACTGTAAGTTATGACTTAAGACCCCTTTTCCACTGGTCCATTGTGGATATCTCCAGTTTTGACCGACTTCTCTCTGTTGCTCCTGCAGTTGGCTACTTCGTGGGTCTGGGCGACAGACACAACAACAACATCCTGATCGACGAGCAGACGGCTGAACTGGTTCACATCGATTTAGGTTGAATTTATTCTCATTTCTATAAACAGAAAAAACCCTTTGGTTTGACGAAGTCGATGCTGTGTAAACAGCGGCTGAATGTGTCTGTGATCAAGCAACATGAATACAGGCCTCATCAGGAGATCAAAGTTCATATTGGATTTAAACAGCTTATCATCATTCTGTGAGTATATTCATTCATGTCGTGCTTGTTATGGGCAGGTGTGGCCTTTGAGCAGGGGAAGATCCTCCCCACACCAGAGACCGTCCCCTTCAGACTCACCAGAGACATCGTGGACGGGATGGGCATCACTGGAGTGGAGGGAGTTTTCAGGAGGTGAGCAGGGAACAGGGACGAGGCTGGGATTGTGTGGCAGGAAAGTTTTAATAAAAAAATACCAGCGTCAACTCCTGCGCCCCTAGATGCTGTCTACCATTCAGCCATAAGATTTATTACAGGAGACATGTATGACTTTACTCTTTATCCAGAATGGGCTGACTACTCGAAGAGATCAGCATCAGTTTTTTTATTTTGAAGGGGCTGCCCCAAAAGCTCACTAATTCAATGTACAGGTGGAACACATAATACACATAATACAGACTTGGTTACTGCTACAGGTTCGTAGAAATAACACTGAACCTGGGAAACGTTGCCTTTCGATTCTTTGCACCACACATTTGTAATGAACTGCAACAACTCTGATGCTTGATACCCTGGTTTGAATAGTTCATTTAAAAAATCGACGACATATTTTAACTAATTGTTTTTGACTTGTTAGTGCAGGTAATGTCTATATATCAGAAGACACAAAGATTTGTAAATGTAAATATCCGTTAAAGGCATCAAAGCAGTACTTAGAAGGTCTTATTTTGTCTTTCTGAGCTGATCTTCACCTGTTTCCCTGCTCAGATGTTGTGAGAAGACGATAGATGTGATGAGGAGCTCCCAAGAAGCTCTGCTGACCATTGTGCAGGTGAGAACGTGGGACGACCCACACTCACGCACCCAAACTCTTCTCTGCAGTTCTTAAATGCCCTGTTCTCCTTCCATGAACTTCCTGTTAAGCCTCTGCATCGTTCAGCACACGTGGTCATGCTTTGGTTGACGTGTGAAACAGGTGCTGCTGTACGACCCGCTGTTCGACTGGACCATGAACCCTCTGAAGGCCTTCTACCTGCAGCACGACGAGCAGCAGGAGCTCAACGCCACGCTGTCCTCCACCATGGGCGGAGACGACATCGACAACCACCGTAAAGCCAGGTGATCTTGCAGATGGTTATGTCTGTGTGTCTGGACAATTGGGTTGAAGTCATGTCCCACGTATCAAATTGTGGTGGGAAAATCAATGTAGTTTATCGTCTTATTTGGTTTTTCTGGTTTATCTGTTTATGAGTTCACCCTTAAGGTTTAAGTTTTAAAGGTGATGTAGCCACCATGACTGTCGAGACAAAAGCCACGTCTCAGTCCTCTTACTCCATGACCACTCGCCACTTTATTGAACATATCGTTTGTCCTTCCTTGGGCCCTTTACAACACACGTGTTAAGTGAAGCTCATAAGATGAACAGTTCTTTGGACGTGTGAGCCACAGACAGACACAGATTTTCTGAAATTATTATATAATGTGTTATTAGATATATAAGAGAGCCTGGAAGGGAGGGGCCGTTATAGATAGACACAACTGGCGATGATCTCCCAGACAATCGAAAAATATAAATACACAAGAAAACCGTTTTACTGGGAGTCAAGTCAAGCTGATCTGAGTTAATCTTCACATATGCTGGTTGTGCTGTTGCAGTCGGCCCCGAACCTCATCACCTCTCTCTCTTGCAGTGACAGCCAGAGCTTCAACAAGGTGGCTGAGCGCGTGCTGCTGCGGCTGCAGGAGAAGCTGAAGGGTGTGGAGGAGGGCACGGTGCTCACTGTCGGGGGGCAGGTCAACCTGCTCATCCAACAGGCCATGGATCCCAAAAACCTCAGCAGACTGTTCGCCGGATGGCAAGCCTGGGTGTAGACCTGAGAGAAGGTACACACTCCTGCCTCGACCAGTGAAGGGGGAGGGGGGGGGTATTTCTCCTCCGCTGCACGATACATTGAGTCAGTCGCTTGATCCAAAATCTGGTATCAAGTCGTTTTCAAAAGTGTCACAAATGCTGCTTTTCTCTGATTCTTTCATTCTTATCAAACTTGAGACAAGTTCCAGAGAAACACTAACTCTGTGCTTTCTTTACGAATCCTCACCTTCCGCAAACTTTCGCACTTTAACAGAAAAGGTTTCGAATTCTGAGATTTTATCAATAAAACCAAAAAAAAGCTGCAGTGTCCTGATTTGCGCAAACTTTCTCGCTCTCTGTTTTACCCAGTTGGATGTGTTTGTTTTCATATTGTTCACCGATGTCTGAAATGATTTATCATCCCATGTGTATGTATGATGTGCCTTAAAATAAACTGCACTTGAAACACCATTCAATTTCTTCATCGATCAGGGATCAGTTTAGGTTCAGCTGTTTGTTCGCACAGAGTTTGGTTCTTTAACTTTTTCGATAAATGAATATGTTTCTCCATGTGGGCCATAGTTAGAGTACAAAGGTACTAACTGCTCAGTTCTAACAGCTTCAATCAAGTTTTCAGATTTTTTTTAAATTCTATTTTAAATGTGCTCACAATCCAGCTGTTCTCTGAACATCAGCAGAGTCACCACCGGGGCGGGGGGGGGGGCGATATATGAAGGGTTGCACTGTGCAAGAAAACCACTTTCTGTCACTAATCTTTTTCAGTAATGGGAACATCCATCCGTTATCTATACTGCTTAACCATGGAGGGTCTCGGGGGCTCTGCATGGAGCCAATCGCAGCTGACATTGGGCGAAAGGGGGATGGGGTCCTCCCTGGCCAGGTCACCAGTGTTATCACAGGACCAACATACAGAGACAAACAACCTGTCAATCTCACTTTCACACCGACGGTCAATTTAAAGTCTCCAATCAATCAACCTAACCCCAATCTGCATGTCTTTGGATTGGAGGAGGAAGCTGGAGAAAACCCTACTTGCAAATTCCACCCTGTTGGAATCAGGATTTGAACTGGTGCTGTTCTTGCTGTGAGACAACAGCGCCAATTGTAAAAGGAATACAAATGTGGAGTTCCCTGCCCATAGCAATACAACAAGAAAGTGATCTGAAACCAATAAAGAGGTTAAACGCAAGCTGAAATAAAACAAACCTTCCGTCACTGATCATGCAGCTGTACACATTAGACTTTATATTATCACTTTACTCATTTGATAACTCAATATATTGTATCCCAGGGACAGGGATTGCACATTTGTGTCTCTGTTCTCTGCATTGTCCCTGTCAAACAAATAATTCATTAATTAACATTTCAGTTATTATAAAAGTCAAGGGACAATTTAACAGATATTGACAAATCTTACACAAATTATACATTTCTATAACAACGTAGAAACAGCCTGAACTCTAATTAATGACAGATTTATTTACAGATATCACTGTGCCCTCTTCATCTTCTGTCATCCATTAACTCAAGTACTGAAGCTGAGTGGGTTTGCCTGTGTATCCACCGTGTGCTGTAGTGCTTTTCCACTGCACACTCATTATGATAAGTGCTGGCAGTGGAGAGGCTAGCACCTGTGAGGTGTTTAGACTCGGTAACAGGCCTCATTGTTCTTGTTGTGTGATCGGGGGGGGGGGCGGACGGACCCATGCAGATGATGAAGTGAGGGGCGTGAGCGTGAGACACAAACGTGCACGCTCTTTACGTGACCACAGCGGTGTGAGAGCGAGCACGGAGCAGGACGGAGGAGGTCATAGAGATTATAGTTGAAACTGTCCAGAGAGTGAAGCTGGGAGTTTATCTTATAGTTTCAATCACTCGGAGAATGATCTGATTATTTTCATGGAAGATTGATGCTTGAATGATCCGAGGAAGACGGTTTTTACTTCTGCATTCATCAATGAATTAAAGGATAGTGTTGGTTAAACAGAAAATGACGACCAATCCGGTATGTATGACTTTTTGAAATAGCAACATGTAAGTAGAGTCACTCCTGTTCATTACAGGTTAATACAGGCTGTAAAATCTAGTATTTTTAGATATGAGTAGGGTTGCAAAATTCCGGGAATATTCAAAGTTGGAAACTTTCCATGGGAATTAACAGGAATTAACGGGAATAACCTAGACATTTTGTGGGTAATTTATACTAACTGTACTTACCTCATCATATACAGACATAAATATAAACATTTTGTTTTGTCATAGGCTGATTTGCGCCCTGAGGAAACTTTGGGCACTTGACTATATGCTTCTGCCTCTTTGTGTCATTCTCAACTAAGGGTCTTTGCACAGTGTTTGCAAATGCACACAGCCTTTCCTTCTACATTGGCTGTGGTGAAATGTCTCCGCACATGAGATAGTGCACGTGGAATTGTTCTGTAGAATAAGATGAGAAAAAAGCTTGTAAAAAAACACTAATGCAATGCCAGAGATATATAGAATTGGCCCAACAATTGGAATCGTCTTTAATAATATTTTATAAATTCCCCAAATTCCCGAGCTGAATAATCCCATGAAAATGTTCCGCCCCTTTGCAACCCTAGATCTGAGTGATCAAATTGTTCCACGTTTGTCTTGTGAAATCATTGAAGTATTTTTTTTTCCAGTGCTTTTATCCAGAGTAACTTGATATGACTTAATTCAAAGGGATAAGGAGCAGCCAGCGCTTGAAAAGCTTTATTGTCATAATCATTTCCACTGACAGTATCGAGACTCGGCTCCGTGTGTCACCCATGAGGATGTAGAGTGGGAACTTCCTCCACCCAGCAGATCAGATGTGAAACCCCAGTATGTTCATCATCTAACCCTGAATCCTCCGCCTGAGATCTGCCACTCCACTCCCAACCACAAAAGTACTGCAGCCTCTTTTTCATTACACAGTAGAAACAGTGTTGATGTGGTTTTAATAAAAAAACAACAGAGAGGTTTTGCACGGTTGGTTAATTATAACCATGTACATAGCATAGCTTTACCAGATTCAAGTTTTTCTTATTTCATTTACAGTGAAGTTGTGATAATTCAGTAATTTGTGAACATTTCAACAAAAACTCACAACTATAATACTTTTTTACGTGAGCGATATAAACAACAGATCATTTTAACAAATTATTAATCAGATACACAGTGTCTATGGTGAAACAATATACATTTAACATATAAGGTAAACAGGGTTGTAGATGTCTTTCCAGTCCTAGTGTGTGTTGTGTGTTCTCAGCTGCGAAACAGAGGTGTGTGAAGTTCACTGTGGCTGCGGCCATCTCTCTGCTGCTCCTTCTGCTGGTCGCTGGAGTCCTGCTGGCCTATTACTGTGAGTACAGGATGTGTCCTTGCTCTTCAATCTACTGCAACACACACACACACACACACACACACACACACACACGTACAGTCACACTCACGTTCTCCCTCTGTCCCTCCCAGTTTCCTCGTCGTGTGTGCACGGGTTACACTGTGGTGATGGGAGTTGTGTGTGGGAGGCTCAGTGGTGTGACGGAGTGAGGGACTGTCCCGCTGGTCAGGATGAAGCCAACTGTGGTAAACAGACTCACCTACGTTATTGTTATTGTTATAATGTTCCAGTTGAGACACTTTTCCAGTGCTCTTACCCTTCGGTCCTCCCAGCTCTCCCCTTGTAACACAGGGCGGCAGAGCCTTTGGTACTAAAGTATTGAATTCTCTCCCCATTGACAAACAAATGCTCCAGCTTCTTTTAAATCCCCTCGTTTTATGAAAGTGATTGACATTTGCTCTTATTTACACTGACTAATCCTCTTTATGATACTGTTGTGTTTTCTCTGCTCGTGGTCCCTTGGTTTAACTGTCAAGCACTTTTAAACATTGTTCAGACAAGTGCTGTATAAATAAAGTTCATCATCTTTATTACAACATAGCTTTTCAAATCTATTTAACAGTATTCCATTATAAGGATTTTTATTTGGCTCATCTGGTCATTTCTGAAACACGTTGAACTGAACTTACTTGTTTGAAAGGTGTTACACAAATAAAGCAGGAATGATTGATGATTGAGCCAAAATGCAGGATACAGACACATCATAAAACCCGGGGACCTGTTCACTCGCCTTCTTGTTTACACATCTCTTACAGCCGAGAGCATGTTTTTACTTTAAGTTTTTTCAGGAAATCATTATTTTGTCCTGTTTTTCTTTGAAATCCTTAACACACTGCTGCTCTCGACATTGCTCAGCTCCACATGACATAAATCGGAAGTCATCATTTGTGTCTCCTGCCTCTTCTCCGACTGTCACACGATGTGAAGTAAGTGTTTGTGTTCTCAGTGAGGCTGCACGGCTCCGGCTTCCTCCTGCAGATGTACTCGCCTCCGACTAAAACCTGGAGGTCCGTCTGCTCTCACGGCTGGAGCGACCTGCAGGGCGGAGCGAGCTGTCGGACCATTGGATACAGCAGGTGAGACGCTCTGGAGTGTTTCACTGGTCGTCCACACTAAACCTACTCTGTGAGGGACAGGTGTGTTTCATTAAAGTTGTGGTTAACTGTGACGTGTTTTCACAGGGGCACATATTTGAAATCAGGACAACAGAGGGCTGATTCCAATGTTGGATTCTTAAAAGTGAAACCTGATTTCCACCCAGAGGTGTTCATACTCCAACAGCTTGAGCACAGGTATATCAACCGGATGATAAATCGATATCAAAGGACGAATATTAGATCAAGACCAAACTAATTTCTCTTTTTTCTTTGCCATCTGCAGCGACTCCTGTCCCAACAACAGTGTAGTAACCTTGCGTTGCACTGGTATGTTCTTAGCCTTGAATTTATTTATACAATTTTTTCAAAATGTTGCCATGTTTTTATTTTCCTGTTTATTTCTCTTCTGTTCACTTTTACAATATGCCTTCTCACATATTCTACCATTATTGACAATAATCTCTATTTGACCATCTCTTATGTATAAGTACATTACATGGGTTATACTTGTATGCAATTTGTTTGCATTTGTGTTAATAACTTCTACTGCTGAAGCTTATTCTCAATATTGATATTTAGTTTTTTCTTCTGTGATACTTCCCTTGTCCTTCAGGAACGCCTTCATGTGTCCTGGGGTTGTTTCCTGTTTTTCCTATTGTCGGCTTCAGTATAATTATATTTGTCAATACATGTGAAGTTGTGCAATGATTTTGCCAGTTTTAAAAAAGTAGTTTTAAAAAAACTGTCTCGTCCTCAGACTGTGGGAGCAGGGTGAACTCCAGCGGGGCCTCTGGGGGCCAGCAGGCCACCATCGGGTCCTGGCCCTGGCAGGTCAGCCTGCAGGGCTCCGGCTCCCACCGCTGTGGAGGAGCCATCATCTCCCCCTACTGGATAGTGACAGCAGCACACTGTGTGTCCAGGTAAATCCCCACATTCACAGCAGTGGTTGTGATCGGATCCAGCCATAATCTTCTCTCTCTTGATTCTCTGACACTCAGGAGCTCCAGTCCTGCAGACTGGACTGTGTACGCTGGAGTAGTGGCTCCATTAGACTACCTGTTCAACCCTGCTCGCTCTGTGAGGCGCGTCATCGCTCATGAGGGCTACAGCCGCCTCCCTCGCAGGAAGGACGTGGCTCTGATGAGGCTCACCAAAGCTCTGGACTTCTCAGGTGATTCACATTCAAATGAACAAACCCAAAACAGATTTCAAGTTTACAGAACTTACACAAGAATCTGATGGAGACCAAACAACAATAACAAGTGTTGTTCCTCAATAGACATTTTGAATCGTTTCTCTATTCATTTATTGATGTCAAATCACTTCATAAGGTACACCACTGTATCCAAAACTGATCCAAGAAAGCTGCGTTACAGTAAATCCAATTGCTCCTTACGGTCCACGCTATCAATTGCAGATCACATTGTAGAATTTTATGAAAATTGAATGATAGTTGTAAAACAAAGCTAGTTCCTGTTGCCAGTAGGTGGCACCATCAATAGTATTACATACAGTCTAATAGATCTGTTCAAGTAGGGGCTATGATGTTGCATTAGCAATCTAGTTTCAAATGGACAGTGTAACAACAATTTAATTATTATTATTTCTATTTTGGGGCTTTTTCCTTGAAGAATTGTAATTTAATGAGTAAAAAGTTGTAATAAGACAATAAAGTTACAATAACGCTTAAAAAAAATCATAATAATAAGAAAGTAAAATTTCTATTTAATTCGGAAAAAGTTATATTACGAGGATAAAGTTGTAATTTAATAAGAAACCGTTATAAGATTACGGGTATGAAGTTGGGGAGTGTTGCAGGGCTGTTATATTAGATAAGGTTTAGCTTCTCTTTGTTGTAACTTGAACTTCCACTTCACTCATTCACCTTCAAACTACCACATGATGTGATTATTGGACTTTTCAGACCGAACAAGAGGATTCAGCTCCACACGAGGAGATTTATCTTCTCGTCTGAGACAATGGAGGCAGTAACTGTCTCCAAACTCCAGTTCAACCTGTTTCCTGTAGCGTTTCATTGATTTTCTGTTTGTGCAAAGAGATAAACGACCACAAGGGTGAAATTGTTCTGCAGCTCGACCAATTTAAAGAGGGAGAAGCTCCGTGGTTCATCAGCCCGGACACTCATCTGGATGGTTAATTAAGATGCTGATAAAACAGGATCATCAAGCAAGGCCGGTGTGGAGCCAGCTGTTCTGACAGAGAGGTTTAAGATGTAAATGTTATCACAAGCATTTAGAGTATGTATGATACTGGCACTTAACTTAGGGGGGTTAGGGTTAGGGTTAAAAGCACATAGGCAAAAGAGATATTGTTGAATAACTTTTTTTCTGAAGGTGGTAGAGACTTCTTGTAATTTAATTTGTGCTCTTATGTTGTATAATGCAGTTTGTTCTGCAAATTAATTCAAAGTGTTTATCTTCATTTCCCCATTTTTAACGTGTTTTGAAAGGTGATATATAACTGAAGTATATTATGATTTATAAATCCCACATTCATGCCACAGTTTTTGTGTAAAGTGTTTTAGAGGAGTTGATTTAACTGTATGATCATCGCAGTTCCTGTTGTCGTCTCTGTTATTTGCTCACACTCACTGATCTAAATGGTGTGAACAGTAATAATGTGTAATAATTAGTGGCAACTGACAATGTAAGGACACAGTCACACATTTTAATAAAGATTAATTTCTCCTTTTTGCAGACTTGTAACCTCAGTCATCTTATTCTGTCATCGGTAGGTTCCAGTAACATCCGTCCTGTCTGTCTCCCGAATGTTGGTGTGAACGTCTCTGCTCCTCAGGACGCCTGGACAACACGGTTCAGTCGCACAGCAGCAGGAGGTGAGACAGCTCCAACATCAGTGTTCCCTGCTGGTGTGTTTTCAGTGCTGCCACTAGATGACAGCAGAGTCTATCGTTTTGGTTGTGATATTAATTGGCCTTAAGCGTTTTTATAGTTGTTTTTTTTAACAATATGTTTATTGAGTCTTCAACATAATAAAAAGGTACACAGAACATAACATAAAATAAATACATATTAACAAAGTCCATTTTTTTATTTAAGTTTATGCATGCTTATATACACACATAATGAGCAACTTAAGTTAAATCTATTTAAAATAATACTTAAAACCACACACTCAAGAGAATGGACAAAAAAGACACACACACACACACACACACACACACTCACAGGGGGCTCTATACAACAGACTTTACAACTCGCACCACTAATCTCACATACACCAGAGATTCAACATAATTCCATTGCAGAAGTTATAATTATATTTCCCCAGATTTGTCTAACACATGAGATAAATCCCTATTTCTAAAATAATTAATAACTTGGCCCCAAATATATTGAAAGGGTGTGTGTGTGTGTGATTTTTCTTTTCCATAGGCAAACACTGAGACATTTCCTTAAGCCATTGCCCAATACTTGGTTTACGAGTACTTTTCCATGTTAGTGCAATAGATCGTTAGCTTGTAGAAGGCACAAGTCTAGAAGGATCAGCCAACTGCGTTTTGTTTCATGTCCCTTCGGATAGTTGCCAAGAACAAAGAACGATTAAAGTGTCTTGTTAGTTGACATAAACATGTGACATTTGACGTCTGTTGTCCGACTCTGACAGACTCTCCACAGCTGATGGAGGCTCAGGTCTCCCTCATAGACACTGCAGAGTGCAACAGCTCCAGCGCCTTTAATGGCAGACTATCACCGGACATGTTTTGTGCCAGAGAGACGGACGGAGGAGCGGACATGTGCCACGTAAGACAAACGCTTGATGATCTATGTCCTCATCGCTGGTTGCAGGGATGCTGGAATTCAAACATGAGCTGAGGGAGAGTCTGTATCTTAACATCTGGATTAATATAAGACATAATGTTTTTTATGTTTATTTGAGTGACCAGCGACATCTTAGCCTCTATTAGCCTACCACCAGTGAAATCCTGTCAGGTCACTACTAGCATCCACTTTGGTGAATCTGACAGGCTACACAGACAATACAGTTAATATTCTTAGACCAAATTAAATATTATTAAAAAGAATTAGATTATATTAAGATAACATTTTAACATTTATATGGTCAAACAACTGTTTTGGGTGCTGGACGACCTTCAGTCCATCGTTTCTCTCAGTCTTCATCAACTGTGTCCGTTAGTCTCTCCTCAGCGACGGTCTATTAACAGAATTAGGCAAAAACCATTGAACTGATTTCATTGGAATGGTGGGTTATGGGTAATTAAAGAAATAATTACCTTTTGTTTTCTTTTGCAGGATAGAAAATTACGTTTTAAAACCAAAACCAACATATATAAATAAAGACATCATAAGCACTCACGTAGGATCACATGTTAGGAAGTCTTTGTTAGTTGAATGGTGCAGTGCCAGACAGCTGCAGCACTGTGACTCTGATCTGCTGCCTCCGGGGTTGATACGGTTTCTATATGAACTGTAAAGTCTTTAAATACAGACTCGAGTGATCCAGAGAACAATATACGCTCAGAAACCAGCGCTCACAAAGAGTAGGATAACATTGTTTCAGGTTTTCCTGCACATATGGATCAGTGACAAAAAACAAATTTTGTGTAATAAATAACAGAGAATTCAAAGCAATTCTCAGGCCCTTATGTAACTTGCTCTGAGGCGAGCAGCATCCACCTCAGAGAGCAGTAAAAGTACCAGAATGGTTATAAGGTAACTAAGTGCTGTGAAGATTGTGTTTGGATCAGGATGTAGAATTAAAACACAGATGTGGATGAAAGTAAAGCTGAAAGGGGTTTGTATATTTGGAGGAAAGAGAAATGGAAGCAATATCTTAAGAATGTTGTAAAAACTGGACTAAAAAAATACAAAAGATAATAAATGACATTAAAGGTTCAGTGTGTAAGATTAAGGTAATAGGGATCTATTTTTTTTAATTCAATATAAAATAATCCTTGTGAGGGTTTTGTTTGTGTTTAAACATGTCAATTGTATGAATTGTTGTTTTCTTTGCCCTAGAATGGGCCCATTATATTTAAATACGTTATATTTACATCAGGAATGGGTTCTCTTTACGGAGTCTGCCATATTTTTTTCCAGTAGCTCAAACTGGAGAAACTTAACACCTTTTGGGTTTTTATGAAAACTGACGGCTACCACACGTTCTCTATCATGTTTGTGACGGGTACTCAGCTGCAACATGCAACTTCACCACTAGATGTCACTAAATTCTACACACTGACCCTTTAATGTTTCAATTCCACCACATGTAACACTGACGTCATTGCAAAATCCTTGTTATTGAATGTGTGAATGTTGATGAGTGTTGTGTGTAACTTTCAAGATGATGTCGCTTACAGAAAACATTGTGCTGAACTGGTTTTCAGACTGACAGTGGCGGTCCTCTGGTGGCCCTGAGAGACGAGCTATGGTGGCTCCTAGGGGACAATATTTGGGGGGAGCACTGCACTGAGATGAACAAACCAGGGGTTTACGGCAACGTCACCTATTTTCTGAACTGGATCCATCGTCAGATGAAGGTAGAAACTCACAAGAGACATTTTTATTTCTGAAGAGGGATAAACACTGGGACAATGCAGCAGGTCACAGACATTAAAGCTACACACAGATTAGGCTGGTCAGGCCTGTGCTGTGTAAACTAATGTCTGTATGGATGTATATGTACAAATAATTGGTAGCAATGGATTTAATCTGCCGAGAGGAGCAGCTGCGGTGAGACAGTTTCTCCATCTGGTGCTGAGACGTCCAGCTTGACTGAGGCTGGATGTAATAATATGTACAGCGTGTTTGAATCACAGCAGGGTGATGACACAAGGTTTAACAGTCCTGTGTGTGTGGTTAATCTTATTTATTCAGATGTTAAAGGACAAATCCATGTTTTGACATGTTTATTTGGGTTTTTGGCCTCCTTTGCTTTAATGGCAGAGGGAATTCCCATTAAACAATGTGAAAACAAAAAAAAGTTTAACATCAAAAGTATATAAAATAATAATCCTTAAGAAATTGAAATGGGGCAGTTGTTTGCATGATGACTAAGCTTTGTCAAAAATATTTTAATAAAATATTTTTCATTTACAAAAACGTGTGTGTAGGATAATGTTCAGACACAAATGTAAAGAAATACAATGTTTGTCTTTCTGTTTACAGAAGCATCAAGACGACTGATGACAGCACCAGAGAGCACCAAACGGAGATGTTTGTGTGCAGACACATTTTCTATATCCGGCCCATTCATCACAAACATAACTTATTTCCTTCTTTATTTTTCTGCTGCGTCCACAGAGAGTTGATGCAGACTTAGTTTTAGATCAATTATTGTAATACTCTCCATGTTTGTATATTTATGTGAAATATATATGTTGTCTTTCAGTCTTTTATAAAAATGATTGACATGAATGTTGCCGTTTGAGCCAGTGAATGGAGATACCATGCCTCGACACCAGATGTCACTCACAAACCCACGTCCAGCTCCTTCACACTGATGATCTCCTAAGATGGTCTGATCCTGAGAAACTAACAAGACAAACATATTTTGATTGGTCAGGTTTTCTTTAATTATTATTTACAGCACAAGAACAATTTTGGCACAGAAGCAAAAAAAAACACCACTCATAAATAATTCAACATTCAGAGATTCCAGTGTACCTCCAATTTGAGCCGTTTGAACTTTTGGTCGACACTCTGTGCAGCAGTGTGTGGTCTCACCATGTTTCACTCACGTCTACATACAAAAGTGTCTCTAGTGTCAACGTTAAAATGATATTTAATAACTTTCTGTTTTGCATCAGCTCACTGTCGTCCACAGGATCAACGAGGTGTCTCTAGTTACAAAAATCTTTTGGCTTCTCGTGTTGTTTGATTTGTATAAAAAAACGTGAAGTATAAATATGCATCCTCGAACATCTAGTGTCTACAAAGTAAAGACTTATTAGAATAATAATTATAACAGTACAATCACATTCAAAGAAATTTAAATATAAACTTGCATGTCGGCAGAATTAGTACAATTACATTAATACAACAAATTGCATAACAGATTCGGAAATATTGATCTTTGACTTTATATTACACTTTCGATTAACTTAAGAGAGACAAGGTGCAACTCAGCAGAACGAAGTCTCAAACGCTTCACGATGCTGTGACGGCCTCAAACTTTTATTCATATGAACAGTGATTGATTGAGCAGCTTTTCCCCACAACGTCAGCAGACACAGACTTTACTTTGACTCAGGTGTACTCCAATATACACGAAGGTACAAGAATCTAATCAGAGCAGTTAGATCTTTAAACAAACTAAAAGGAAACGGGAGTCGGTCTAGAGACTCATTTAAAGGGTCGTCAGTGCTTTAGAATGAGTAATGCTTCACAGTTTGGCCTGGAAATGACACGAGTAACATTTCACTTATTCACCAAGGCACCAGTGATTGTTGACCGTGTGCTGCCCACCCACAGTCCTGTTATTATCTATGAGGAATAAACTCCTTAGATATTCTTATGCTGCTGTATGTCCTCAGCTGCTTTCCCACGTGCACTGAGCTGTATGTCATAACGCAAATCCGACAGAGAGGCTCCAGAGTTTCTCCTGTCAGCCCCTGAGTAAGAAATAGGGAGGATACAGAATGACTTGATTTGAGAACACAGCAGCAGATCCTCCGCGGGACAGCAAGCGAGTGGGCGTGTTGATGACATTTCTAACAGGCAAAGGATGAAAACAAGAAAAAAAGAATACAAATATATCTCAGGATATTGAAGAGGCCGATGAAGATGTTCAGAGCTTTAGGTGATAAGGGTCGAGTCCGGTGTTGAACAACATTCCATCTTGGCAGCAGAATGAACATGCTATATCCCACCTCTGTAGGCTGCACCCCCCCCCCCCCCCCCCTCACCTGAGCGCTGCAGAGAGGATGTTCTCAACACGTCTGAGCGGAGAAGCTCCTGCTTTGGTTTTCATTTGTGAAGGGGCAGGACCCAATCGAGCGAGGGCTCTCCAGAGGTCATGTCTGAAAACGGCTATAAAGTGTTTTGTCGTTTTGTTCACCTCTCTGTTTGTGTTAGTCAAGTCCTTAATCTCCCAGATTATCTTCCGTCTGAGACCAAGCCTGAATTTGGTTTGAGTGTCTTGAACTACACTCCAGTTTCAGTGACTGTAGTTGGAGAAAGCAAAAGTCTTGTGAAAGAGCAAATCACACCATGATTATAGCTTCATGGCCCAATGAACGTTTAATCTGTTCCTCTTCTTTGCTGCATGTCACAGTCTCCACGTAGGACGGGACATGAAGTGAGAATAAGAGAGAACAGGAAACTGTTACCATGAAGACATCAACAAGTGTTCTTAGGGTGAGATTTCCCTTTAAGAGGCAGTCGATCTGTCTGTGTCTACCTCTATGGGCCAAGCTGATGAGTGCAGTCCAGAGTCGGTCAGATGTTCAGAGCCGAGCCTCACCCCCTTCCCCGCCGCCGCGGACACGCCCTGCTCACCGGCTCCCTGCCCGTTCATCCTGCTCCCCCGTCTGCTTCCTCTCAGTCACTTGATGCGGTGGCGGACCAGCGACGACTCGTCCGTGATCTCCCCGGAGCGGTCCCTGCACCGACAGGGCAGCACGAGCAGCAGCAGCAGGATGATGAGGACCAAGGCGCACACCGCCATCAGGGCGTAGGAGATGACCCAGAGGAGGGGTTCCTTCAGCGAGCCGCTGGAGCAGTTGGCCGCCACGTCGGCTGCAGAGAAGGGCCCAGCGATCTCCGACAGGGCCACGCCGCCGCTCACTGCAGAGACAGAGGACAGACAGGTGACCTCGGGTCACACAGGCTGAGTCACACGGGAGGTGAAGAGTGTTTGGAAACTCGCATCACAAATCAAATAATTATCACTGCAGGAAATAAAGACGACAAATCAAACGTGACCTTAAAGGACCTTTACAAAAGCAAAAATAATAATTTGGCTCCGATAAAAAGCTGAAATGAATTCCTTTAAACATGTTCATATATGAATTTTATTACAAAAGTGACAGAAAATATATCTATAAACGCATTCAAGAGAAAATAGAAAGACGGGCTTATTCCAGTTATATAACATCATCTGTGCGACTATCAGGATAAGTTTCCTGGTATCAGCTTCCTGAAACAACCCTCGTCTCAGACTGGGAGCTGGTGAGCGCCGTCGCTTACGTAATTTGAGGTTATTCGTTTTATTAAAAGGGCAGCTGGTTGAGAGTTGTCTCTGTCTTGATCCTACCAGTCAGTTCGGCTCATTACAGCTGGCAACCACAGCCCGCACCCTCAACCTTCAGCCTACATCTGTTCCAAGTCCATTCTGCTTAATACACAACAAAAGGGATCTTTGTTCTTAAAGCGAGGAGCCGTGCCTCTGCTCGTATTTACACAGAACTTAAGTACCGCCGTGTAAATTATGGTGATTCAGTATTCAACCATCGGACTCTAGTTATTATTTAACAGCACTTTACACTGCTAACTTTTTCAATTACTTTTTATTCATGTCGAGCGCTTTATGGACTTTGTGCTTAAAAAGTCTTAAAAGCAAAATCAGCGACATTTTCACGTAGAATCAGCAAATGACAGATAAAACATTGAAGAGACCAACGGTTCATCGAAATGAATGGGAGGGTTTCTGTGTCTTAAACAGGAGGGAGAATCTTAACCACTTGTAATTGTCTAATTCCTGCTACTCGATTATTACCTCTACCAAGGTTATATAAAAACCACTGGACGGATTCAAACTGGACTCGGTGGAAGGACGCAGTCTGGGTCAGGGAGGAACCCGTTACGTTTTGACACAGATTCAGATCAAGGGGCGGATACAGGATTTTGTTACACTTTTCTTAAAATTGAGACAATTATTTCTTTCAATTGGTGATTTCACAGAGAATAACTCATTGATTATGTTGAGAAATACGGGGAAATATAAACACTTATGAGAAAACACAGTTTAGTCAGTAACTTCCTTTGAATCAAAGCCTTTAAATGTACTTTATCATTCTCTGATTTTAACTAGTTTTTAACATTTTTATGGAAAGGCTTAAACTTCTGTCATGTTTATTTTTTTGACAGTTGACTATTTTTATTACTATATATATATATATATATATATATTTTTTTTTTTTATGCGTTTTGTATTTGTGAATCACCTTGGGGCTATTTTTTCAAAGATATTATTATTATATCATAAATTTGTTTAAGTAAAATGACACTGTTTAAACTATTGATATGATATATAAGTTACATAGTTGGAGTCTCTGTCATGGTCATGTATGAACCCGTACCTGCACAGTTGCTGAGAGCAAAGCCCAGTCTCCGCTGGGCTCGGTCGAACACCACGAAGAAGCCTTCCATGACAGTGGCGCCGATCACAAGGCCGTTAGTTGAAGATGACACTCCGAAACGGAAGCAGTCCAGTGTGCCGTCCAGATCGGTGACGGGTTGAATGTAAAGCTGGAAAATGAACAGGGAGGAACGACGACCGGTGAGTGGTTTTTTTTCTCTAAAATTGAGAGAGAAGCTCTGGAGAAAGGGTGTGTTTCATCCAGGTACCTGAGGCAGAATGGTGATACGGAACGTCTGGCTGGTGTTTGTGGCTCTCAGATAGATGGACAGCTTGGGGAAGAATCTCCAGGGGGTCTCTCCCTTCAACCAGCATGCAAGCTTGGTGCCCTCCCAGAACCCTGAAGAAAAATCCTGGATCTGCACCACAGAGAATCGATGAACAAACAGAGACAGAGGGAGACAGGATGGAATAGGACAAGAGACAGAAGGTCAGTACAGCTCCAAAACATCTTTCACTTTTATTTTCTTACGAAGATTTTTTTTTTTTACTGTAAGGATGTTGATACGTTAATTGAAAAGGTTGCTTCCAAGTTCAAATTAACCTTGAGGACTGTTTGTGTGCAGCTGCGAAAGGTGAAAAATGAGTGAAGGAGAAAAAACTGAAAACAAAAGCGCACACACACTCGTGCACACACACAGGCGCACACACACACACGCGCACACACACTCCTCTCAAAAGGAGTTTGTCCTTGAAAGCAGTGAGCGTGCGCTCTCTTCCCCTGCATCTCTTTGCTCTGACAACATGTTTCATCATTGTCTGTGGAGAGACGGCGGCGTACCAGCGAGCTGTGTATGACGGCCTCTACCACCGCATTGAAGACGTTGACAGGAAGTCGCAGCAGCGTCGTCCCGCTGTCAACTATAGCTTTATCCATGTTATACTGAAAGAGAGGGAGAGAGAGTGAAGTGCAGTCAGGGTTCTCTCAGCTCAACAGGCTCCTATGGAAGACCTTGGACACACAAAAAGGGAGGCGAGAGAGGAGAGGTTCTTTCAGGAAATGACAGACTGGATTACATTCCCTCGCAGTGCTGCCGATCCGTTTCATCTCTTTGCTTTAACCTTTTTAAAATCCGCTCATCAGATATGAATATGTCGCTTTTCTGCATCAAACTTAAGCCCATTTTCAACTGGTCCAAAAACCTGCAAACATCTGGCTTTGTCTTCAATGGGAATGGATAGAGTTGGAATACACTCCCAGGCCAAATGACTCAGGGAAGGTGTAAATCGCAGTTTACCAGTGTATATAAAAACCTGTGTATACACACTGATTTGGTGTAGGAGAGCCATTTGTGAATGGTGGAGGATACCTTTTAAGAGTGTGAGATAAGAAACAAGGGTTTGAAATTCACCTCTCTGCAGTCCAGGTTCAGATTCTGATCACCAACCTCCAGCTTCAACACCTCCACCTGGTAGTACCACTCCTCTACGATGGGGGTGTACCACACCGACCCTCGGTACAGAGTTGGCTCGGCTCCTCCCAGGATCTGAGGAAAGAAAGGAAATTAATCTTTCACTCTTCTGTGGGTGAACTGTGACCAACCGATTGAATAATCCTACAAGAGCTCACTCTGGCAAAGGGTTAACATCCACATCTTGGCTGAATATATAGAAACACACACACACACACACACACACCCTGGCCATTGCGTCCATCTGTCGGTATCAGCAGGTCAGTGTGATGGAGACGCAGGGAGTGTGGCACCGAGGCGGTTTGTAGCACAGTGACAGACCTGCTCCCAGCGGGATGCTATCTTAGCTTAATTAGCCACACTCCAATGTACAAAACACACTGACAGGAGGATAGTAGCTTCAATGTTTTTTAAATGCATCAATCTGCTCTGTCTAATCCATCCGTTTACAAGTCTGAGAAGAGAAGTGCTTTACATAACTGATACTGCACGTAACATAACTCCACACACCCCATGTGGAATGTGAAAAGTGATTCTCGCTTCAGCTCAAAGATCCACTTTGCCTTTGAGCACACTGTACAACCAGAGCTCATTTGATACTGTCACTCCGTGCAGCTCCACCCGGGGCAGCCCCTCCTGACCACTCACCAGACTGCCGCCCGGTGGGTCCTCCGCGCTGCTGGCTGACAGGCCACCACCGCACATCTGGAGGGAGAAGATGTCAGGGATGCCCAGCTGCTGCACCACAGAGTTGAAGAAGGGCTCCACGGATGAGTCGGGCTGATCGAGAGAGGAAAGTGTTAAAACCATTAGATCTTGGGCTCTGATTATTTTCATTTTTTAAAGCTGTTTTGTGAGATCTTTCGCATCACCTCACTTTGTGGTGGTAAGACAAGTTTATTTGGCCAATTTTACAATAAAAATATCTTGAAAATGAGGGATGGAAATGCTCAATGTGAATTGATTACTACACAACTGCGTTTTTGCACTTATGTAGGGCAGGCAGGGTCAGAGTGACTAAAGGATATTCACTTCGGTTTTCCACAGGTTTTTTATGTCAGTGTTGTGTCATCATGTCCTGCATGACAAACAGCCCTGAGGCAAATTTAACCTGAACACTGGGGACACCAGACGCACAAAGTTGTCAGTGTGAGTGTATCTGCCCCTCCATCACTAGCATTTGATCCCAAAGGTTGCCGCAGTCAGCGAAGAATGAAAGAGCGTATTGTACCAGTTTACACTGACGTCATCCTTGTCCCGACTGCACTAAATCATCATGTTAAAGAAAGCGGATGCCGGGAAGAAGAGTCTGGGTTTTGTAGCGCTGTCGCATTTCACACCTACAAAGACTGTTCCTCTTATTTCTCCTGAAAATGGAAATTGATTAACTGAGAGAATATTATTGTAGCGGAAGCGAGGATATAAACCAGTACGAGACATTAGAGCTAGAAAAATAAATTAAACTGGAAACGTTATGTAAAAAAGAAATCGTGACTCAAAGGCGTCAAACTCTCGACAGCTGAAAACCTTTCTGTTGCCATATGAAATGTCGGTGACTACACTCTGATTAGATTAGTTGGGACAATTATTCAGAGCAGTAAAAGAAATGTGAGTCAGCAGTTCTTAATGAAATAAAACCTAATACTATGAAAAAAAAGTGTTTTTCCTACACTTCAATCTTTGATAGAAATAAACTCCGTCCAGTTCCGTGCATCAACGAACAAAAAGGCGACCAGGCCCAAGTGATAAGACTTGACTATATTATTTGCTTTGATTTATTAGTAGTACATTATAATTTTCGTGCAATTGCTGCAACTAACTAAACACTTGGCCACTGCTGAGGCTCAGGACGTGGAGAGGGTTGTCCACTAACCAGGAGGTCGGTGGTTCGAGCCCAATTTCCCCCTGACAGGTGTGCGGACAGCAGGTGAATGGTGGGATAGAAAAAGCACTGCATATAGAAGCAACGTGGGAACGTGACATGTCAGCGGCTACAGAACTGCCTCATAAACAAGGATGCTGCCGGTAAGAAATATACAGTTTTTCAAATTGCTCACCATAAACACAATGTTCAATATAATTTCATACACAGAGCAAAAGGAGGGAGAAAGTGTTGACAGACAAAATTGATGACAGTGTTTCCCACAGAATTCATCTATGGAGGTGACAAGGGTGCAAGTGCACGAGGGTCACACTAACGGGGACCAGATTCCAGGGACAGTAACACAGACATTGAGAACGGTGTGTATAAAGTCATTATTAAGAAATTCCATGATCATGTGTTATGTATACACATGGTAGTTTGTCTTCTTTCCCTGATGGGGACTAAGACAAAGACACTGTTTATAATGTTCAGATATTAATATTGTTATTATTCCATCAGTTCATGTGTTCAGTTGGCTATGGGAGGCCACTGTTGGCCTGACTGGAGGAGATGGGCTTTACCCTTCCTCCTCATTGAACTGGTCCCATCTGCTGGGACTGAGGAACGCAGACTATAGACAGTGAGAGTGTGATAGAAAGAACTGCTTTGAATGTCACAACTGCAGGTTAAACTAGGAGGTCTGAGTCTGTGTGGATGGTAAAAATGTTATGGAATATAGTGCATGCCTTCAGTAGCCAAGCACGATTAACACATCATGTTGGATGTCTCTCATTCTATAATGAGAAGTGTAATAAAAAAATGGTTCTTGTGAAAGCTGTGGAAGGAACAAATTCAATCATGGCTGATCAGACTGTAGATAATGAATGAGAAACACTGGCTTGTGAAATGTTGTCCGTCAGCTATAGACATCCGTTCTGCCTGTTCTTCTGTATTTAATATGCAGCTCATGTTTTGGTCTGAGTGTGAGTCTGCTTTGTGCTTCTTACTAAAGTCTGGTGCACACTAGAGAAGACTTGAGAAACTCTTCTTCTTCCGTTTTTTTATGTGGAAAACTCACGTGATTGAACGTGACTTCAGAGGAAAGTCAAATTTTGAGGAGGAGAGACGCTGTGTGTTCTGTTTTGCAGTTATATTTTTATATATTATTTATGTGATATTTATTATTAGAGATAAAGCAGGCTCCAGCCCGAATCAGTAGCATTAAGATAATTTGTAAACCCCTCTCAGCCCGCCCATTATTTGGGCAGTTATTTGGGGAACGCCCCCCCCCCCCCGAGATTGTCATAAGTGGAAAATTGGGCCTTAAATCTGCCCAATTATCCTCTAGTGTGCAGAAGCCTTTAACAGCAAATTTGTAGGAGAGGACTTAAACCTTTTTTCTTCTAATTCAACAATTGATCTCTCTCACCCGTGCCAGCATGGGATAGGCCAGCCCCAGGATGCCCTGCCAGTTGACCCCAGGAAGAAAGAAGCCCTCAGATGACAGGATGGCGGCAATGTTGATGATGATGGTCCCGTTTGGCCCTTTGGGGATGGAGACCCGGTCAATGCCCAGTTCCCCTTCCCAGTTACCCTGGGTGTACCTGACGGCAACCATCCGACCGACTGACTCATAGGTACTGGAGCTAAACACAGAGGAGGAAGTGTGAATGGCTGCAAAAGGCCTTAAGGGGATCTTTTCAAGATACATGAATAAATCTCATGCAGGGGAACACTCTGATTGTGCAGATTCACCTCTAGAGAAACCCAAAGCTTTTATGATTATTTTTTTCATGAATATTTGTTTTTCTCCCTGGGAAAGATCTAATGTCGAGGAACTCAGCAGTGGTGTCACATTTCCAAGTGTTTGTGTGTGTGATTAAACAAAAGAGACTCGGCCGCTCACAGTGCAGTGTTGAAGTAGTGAGTAATGAACGGGTGTGGAGCCGCAGCCACGGCGAAGTTACTGCTTCCTGTATCCACCAGGATGTTGAGCTGGAAAACAAAAGGAGAAGTTTGCTTATCAGTCGTTACACTTATCTGTGACAACCCCGCCCTGACCTACTGAGCTCCTGAGTCTCTGTGTGGGAGAAAAGAAAACTTAGCAGTGGGATATAATGAAACAATTTAAGCCTTAAAAAGAACAACATAAAATAGAATGGAAATGGACTGGTTTTGCTGTGCTAATAATTAGAGGAGGAAAATATAGTGGATAACAAATGTGATAATGTAAGTAATATAGGTCTAGTTGTTTTTAGACATTTTATTTAAACTGATTAAAAGCTGGAACAAACTGTTTGGTTGTTCAGCAAAAATGACTCTGCCCCTCTGATATAATAACTCTCTAATGTGTGATCTATGAGTCAAACATGTTGGCCTCCAGCTACTGACATATGTGTACCACCAATCCAGCCATTCTGGTATGTGTCATGTGCACAGTGGGGACCGGCTAACAACAGTTGAGATAATTTTGTCTTCCAGGCATGGAGTCGACGAGTAGGAACTAATTGGCCGTTAGATTCCTGTCACCTCCGCAGCTGAGCAGTGGCCACTCTGACACGCACGAGCGGGCGTTCCTCACTAAGATGAAGTCACAAACCCACCAGACACGAGTTTATGAAAATGCACAAAGCGCTGCACAGAATCCAAACAGAGGGTTGGGGGTTAGCAATCCGTCTGTTGTCATTTCTCTCAGGCCGCCTTTGTTTTGGAGAAACCTGAACATCAGGAAGTAGGTTTTGTAATCTGTGTAAAAGGAAGCAAACAACTGATTCTAATTTTTTTTTTTTTTAAATGCACTCCCTCAAGCTTTGTTTGTCGAGCAGAACAAGTACACTCATCATTACACAGCACTATATGCTCAGAAACCAAAGTTATCATAACTCGTTCAGGCTTTAGGTGTGCATGAAGTCACAATGAAGCAATTCCGTGCTCGTCAACCATGTGTTATCGATCTGTTCAGTTGGGTACGGGAAGCCACTGTGGGCCTGCCTGGAGGAGATGGGCTTATCCCTTCCTCCTCGTTGGACTGGCCCTGGTCCCATCTGCTGTGACTGTGCCATCTCAAACCCCTCTGGCACATGGCACCGATCCAGCCTCACAAGACCTGGACCAGCCAAACAGGCGGCAGATCGGAAAACACCGGAACCTCATGGTGGAGGGGGGGAGCGGGGGCAATTCTTATCCCCACACCGCCTTTCTGTTCTAGTCACACTATCCTCCTTCAGCTCGGCTCCCCGAGCCTCGGGCAAATCGGCCTCCCCCCGCTGCTGCGGCAGCCGGCAGTTGAGCGTTCACTGTCTAATTGGCAGCGGCTCCATGGCGGCAAACGTGCATCTGCTACCTGTTTGTACCAATTAGCAGATGTGAGGCTCTCCGACCGACACCTCAGCCTGGCTGTGCCACACGCCAACAGATGTGGCAATTAGTGGCTGATTTGAATAGAGCTTCATTTAACACCACGGCCCTGTAATCACATAATCATTTAGATAGAATAACACAGGGAGTATGACTTAATAGTATCGAGCTACACGACATTTTGGCACTGCATGAACCAATCTGAACCAAAGTGGACTGAGCTCTCTCGGCATGAAAGGCTGAGGGGAACATTTCACCCCAATGATGAACACAGCTAAGTGTCATTTCAAACATTAACACAATGTTAAAGCTATTATATTAGAAGAGCAATGTTAGAAAGTACTATTATTTGCTCCTCATTATAACTATCCCAAGTTATTAAAGGATTGTTGAGTCTGATGACATGCTGTGTCTATTTACATCTCATATCCCTTTAACACATGGAAATATTATTCTATATAAAAGTTAGGACCATGCATCTCCACCTCCTCCCGCTGTCCAGAAATGAAGCCAGAGTCCCAGGAGCTGCAATCAGGTGATGGAGCCTCCGTATCAAGGTCCCATCAATACACACACAGAAGCATTGTGCTTTAGACTCAGCTGTAAATCATTTAGCTTCCTCCTGTTTGCATAGCGCCAAATAACTAATATAACCCAATAAACCCAATATTAATGGAAATATCTACACTTGAGCATTACCTTAAAAAAAAAAAAAGACGGAAGCCATCTTTGAGAGATAATATCTGAGATGTACTTTGACTATTTAGTTTGGTCGATGTCCCGTCCTCTAACATGGAGGATGATAACCCTGAGATCTCAGACCCTCTGGGCCAAACACAACATTGTTCAGGAGGTGTGCCTGCTGATTCAAGAACTGTTCCTTAGAATAAACTGATGGGGAGTTGTAACGACTTCATCTCCTGAGGGTGAGGAAAAGAGTCAGATGATAATGTTGTAATCTCTTTCCATTCATCTGCCTGCTCACAGCTGATGGCTAAGTATGAACCAAAGTCTGATGACCGAGTGCTGAGGAAGGTCCAGCCGCAATAAAATATCAGTTGGAATAATTGTATTCTGGGGAACTTCCCAGGCTGCAGTGTGCCCTGAGAGCAGCAGATGCTGCCCGGACTGGCTGTAAAGTCGAACTGGGATCTGGCTGGCAGAGTCTTCCTCTCGGAGGTGGACACAGGGGAACGACTGTCGGGCAGCACTGATAAGAGAACCCAGAGCGTGAGAAAGCAGAGCAGTGCCCCCCGAGAGTCTGATGTGTTTCAGCTGAGAGGCCCGGGAACACCAGGTCAATGAGACACTGAAGGGACAATTCACCTTTGGTTTAAGCGTCATTTTGAAACACACACTACTTCCAACACAGTGGCACAGGCTTAAACCTACAACACCCTACAGCATCATGAATGTTTAATGGTGATGGGATATTCCCCCTTTCAACTCATCCGGGACCATTTAGTCCTCCTTAATCATTAATATGAACTCGTGAGGCGCCTTTAGTAACGAACAGTATAAAATAATGCCAGTAAATTAGTACACAGGCATGTTTCTCTCCCACGAAGGGGAAAAGAGCAGGAAATGTGCCCCTGCACCAGGGGCTTGAGTTGTTTTGTACAAATCCAGGTCTGTTCTTTGCTCCCTGGGAGCCTCATAATCCCCGTCAGCTGCCTGGTAGGAAACAGTGGTCTTCACAGGCTGCGTCATGTGAGTGCATGTGAGCTGGCGGTCAATCTACCTACAGACCACCAAGCCGTGTAGACTCCAGCAGGCTGCTGCAGCCCACAGCTGGAGTCTTAAGGCCTGGGAGTAAAACAGTGGGGTTTTCATTTCAATAAGAATATTGATGGTTAGGAGAACGCCAGGCTAATCTTCCCACGGAGCCAAGTGGTTCTTCTGCTGTTGGGGAGATGTTAAAACGTTTTGTTAGTATGTAGAAACATCTCAAATGATAAACAGATAGGTAGATAGGGCCCTGGGGTGAAACAAACACAGCCAGTCCTCTCTCACACTCCAGCAGTGGATCACATGGTGTTCACTCACGCGCACACTCTCCCCCCCCCCCCCCCCCACACACACAGTCAATTGACTAAAGAGGAAAGGACAGAAGACATAGTGCTGCCTTTAGTTCTGAACAATGAAATACTAAAATGTCTGATCAGTAGAAACAAAACACAACGACTTCTCATTACCGTCTGACCGGGCGTGCCAATGGACATCTCGATGTAGTAACCTCTTCCAGAGTCCCCCTGCAAGTTCTGAGCCATGTCCAGAAAGTTGACAGTTCCGGTGGGATCAGAGGCCAGAGACAGGCCGGTCCCATCGGCGGCTATTAATGCCACCCGCCGGGCAGCGGTCACATCCACAGCCGGGGAGACGTCGATCCTCCCCGGGTAAATCTTCAGCGGTATGGACAGATAACACGTGCACACGCCGAAGTAAAAGCTGAAAGTTAAAGCCCACACCGACGCTGATGTGGGGTCAGCCATAGTGTGTCTGTGTCTCTTCTTGTGTGGAGTTCGGGGACAGAAGACTTCCAGCTCCGAGTTCAGAAAGTTTCCTTCGTCAAGTTTTCAGCTTCACCATCGTGGAAGCGGCTGTGCTGCGGTGACCACGGGAGAAGCGCCTCCTCCTCCTCCTCCTCCTCACGGTGAAAGAGAAACTGTAAGAAACATGAAACACTCAGACACTGGCTCCATACTGGGGAACTCTGACATCCACTGGAAACACCTGACTGCCTCCATGCCCTCCTCCTCTACTGGCAACACCACTGACGTCCGGTCAGCCCCTTCACAGTAAAGTCAAGTGGTTAGGGTAAACATAGAGTCGACAATATTTATGAGTCACATGCAATATTGGATTCTAAATATGTGTTTGACTAAAAATAAATGTATATATTGTTACAATTGATATCATAACTGAAGTAGCATTATATAAATACATTATAATCTCAATAGTATACTATAAATATTTTATGAATAATAGTCTTAAAATTGATTTGTATTTGTAACTGCTCATAGTTCCCTCCACCTTGACTAAGGCCCCGGTTCTAGATGAAAAGTATGATGCTGCCACCACCATGCTCCACTGTGGGTGTGGTGTTCTCTGGTGTGATGTGCAGTGTTGTTTTTGCACCAAACTTACCTTTTGGAATTATGGCCAAAAAGTTCAACCTTGGTTTCATCAGACCATTACACATTTTCCCACATGCTCTTGGGAGTACATGTATGTTTTGCAACATTTAGCCGGACTTGGATGTTTTTCTTCGTGAGAAAAGGCTTCCGTCTTGCCACCCTACCCCACAGCCCAAACATATGTAGAATACCGGAGATTGTTGTCACATGAAGTACACAGCCAATACTTGGCAGAAATTCCTGCAACTCCTTTAATGTTGCTGTAGGCCTCTCAGAAGTGCTTCTTCTCGTCTTTTCATCAGTTATGGAAGGACATCCAGAACTTGTGGTAACGTCACTATTTGCTCCACTTAATGATGGCTGTCTTCACTGTGTTCCGTGGTATATCTAATGCCTTGGAAATGATTTTGTACCCTTCTCCTGACCGATACCTTTCAACAATGAGATGAGATCCCTCTGAAGCTTTGGAAGCTCTCTGCGGACCATGGCTCTTGCTTTAGGATGCAGCTAAGAAAATGTCGGGAAAATCCTACTAGAACAGCTGAACTTTATTTGGGATTAATCAGATTCACTTTTAATGATGGCAGGAGTGTACTGACTGCTATGTTACAAGTTTGAATGTGACATCCATTATACAGTATTTATATCAATTACTGTGTAGATTAAAACCACATTGATATTTCATAGCGCTTTACACTGCTCCATAATATATCATAAGGACATGAACAGTTTATGAGTTATATAAAGAATGAATATCTATAGGAGACTTTCCCTCCCATTGTATTTAAAGCACACTAAGTTAAAGCATGGACAATTTAGTATGAAAGTATTTTTCAAGGCCCCATTCATTCACCATACATGAAGAACTCGATCACCACATCAAGGTCAGGAAGTTGAATAAGGTTGAAGTCATTCGGAAATAATGCGATTCTGCATCGACGTATACGGCGATCACATGCATCACCTCAGAAAACGCCTGTCTTTCCATTCTGCACCCAAGCACCAGCGGCCGGGATAAAATCTCTTTTATTTAATCTGTTTACATGAATAAAAAACAGACAGTACATCTAATTGATCAAGATACAAACCCAGATGTTGTTTTTTTTGCATGTTTGAGCCGGGACAGTGTAATTTGCTCCTTTGACAGTTCAGAGAAAGAGGAAGACGATCCCAGTACTAGGGCAAGATCGATGTCACAGGCCTTCTCCATGCAGCCTGTTGCACACAGAGCCGGCCACTGTCTCGCCTCGACTTCCTCATTAGTCCGCGGCTACACTGTGTCACATGTTCGCCCCCATCTCCTTTTCTCCAGCTCGCCAATTGAAGTTAATCAACTATAGCTACAATAACCTGAATGATGCGGAGACAGACTGTGACCACAAAAATGAATCTTTCTGGTGCATTGCTTGTCATGCACTGGGTCTTGTGAATGACCCATTTAAGCACAATTCCGGTTTCTTCTCCTTCCCTGCATGGGACGTTGAGGTAATTCCATGGCCTGAGAGTATCAAAACAGGAGAGAACCAGGGATTCATTGTTTACTTTTCTGTTGCTGTGCATAAAATGCGGCGGATCCGGCAGTAGATCATGTGTGTTATATCCCCCTGGGCTATAGGGTTTATCAACTTTTTGTTGCTGGCTCATTACCTCATTTTTGGCAACTATACAATCATTGTAAATCCAGTAAATAGAGGCCTGTGATGTTTTCATAAAAAAGGTGAATTACTGCCAAACCTTTAGTACACAAACAACAGCATACATGGTATAAATATTGTCAAATATATCAACCCAAGAAGATTATTTTGTTAATGATCAGGCAAGTCAAACACACTCTTAGAAGTTAAGTCAGTCAAAGCTTTTTTATTCAGTGGTTATATTCAGTTTTTAATAAAACAATGGATTGAAGTTGAACCAAAATAATTTGTTAGAGAATTAGGACTGGCGCCTCTGCATGACTCTCTTCTACTTTTGCAGCATTTGTGACGGTTACATTTTTAATAATGGGCTTTCGGAGTCAGAGTCCTTCCTGCTGTTCCTCCATAAGCCACAGCAAGGCGCTCTGCACCACTGCTGTGCCTTTAATCCAATCTGAGGAGTCTGTAGCATCATCTGTGTGTGAGCTATTCAGGCGGCTTAGCAGAACCAGTGGTCCCACATTTGGCAGTGCAAAGCTCCTTTACTGGGACATTGGTGCCTAATCCTCACGGCTCTGATCATTACAGCTGATGAGAGGGAAGGAGGAGAGCACTCCACATGATCTCATATGCAGCCGCTCCTCCTTCACCTTAACAAAACTCACACATCTCCACCCCATCACAGGCGTAAACTCCACATATTTAGGATTTGTTCCTTTCACTCAGTGCATTCAACTGGTTGGTTGAATTTAACCCCAACAGTGTTCGTTTTTATAAAGCTGCTATAATCCGTTTCTATTACCTGATTCAACATATGTTTTTATAATGAACAGCATGCTATTAAATAACACCCTGTCTTGTGCTAATATATAATTTTGAAAGTTTTACACATGCCACTTCATGTATTCATAATTTCTGGATAATGTATCATCCAATGGCGAGGTGAGAAACTCGCTGATAAGGCTGCAACTCATTTTGATTTCCATTACTGAGTAATCTATCCATCATTAATGCTCAATAAACTCTGCTGCTGATGCATCTCAATATCGATTATGTCAGCAGTCCTTTCAATGGTCACATCATATTGGCAGAAATTTGTGGAATTTCAATTATGAGAACTGCATGTAGAAGTATGTGGAAAGAAGAATATTTCTGCAAGTTATTTCAATTTCATAATTTAGTATTAAGTGCAGTTTTGGTTCATTATGATTCCAAGCTAAAACTTAATTTTCAATCTAGATCTGCTCACAGAGGTCAAAGGTGTCTAAGCCCTCTGAGCAACTCATGACCGACGTCCTGTCATGAGTCGGGCAACTGGACCTCTAGGTCAAAGGTCAAAGCTGACTGGAGAAGTATTCCATACAATGTGAAAATGTCGTCTTTTCAGTGTTTTTCCACTTTTTAGAAAAGCGCCACCCACTGGCCAAGTTGCACCAAATTTTGCACTTGACCCCCAAAGTGAACCACTGACAGAAGTTTCATGTGACGATCTGGCAGGTCTGGATGAATTAACCAGTGCCTACGTACAGAAGGGGGTATAGTGGCGTTAAAAAGGGAGATTATAGAGAAGGAATCCGGAAGCTATTGCCAGTCAGCCACACACGGGCAGGAACAGGAACCAGCCCTGGACTGACAGCAGCAGAGAACCTGGATGTGTCTTTTAAGATGTTTTCTTCAGTTGCTTGCGTTTTTGTCTATCCACGTGTGTTTCACGGAGCATTGAGCTCGCAGGGCCAGCGGAGTATACAAGAGAGGATATAAAAGACATGAACTATTCACACATCAAATCAAAATCATTGATACGTGTCTTTTGTTTTTTGAAAGAAAGTAACGAATGGAGTTCATCACACCGTCTGGGCCATTTCCTTTTGAAAGATAGAAGGCCTGTGGGAAGCTCCCAGCACTCTGCCTCAGTCAGTCATGTGACTCTCAGATGATCAAGGACTTTCTCACAAACCCAACTCAGTCACACTGTTACTCTGTTCAATTTTGGGATGCAGTGCTGAGCCGGCCAAGAATACATTTTAATTACGATTTAAGAACCTGAGAACATGAAAAGTATTTTTCAAAGAACGATTCTCAATACATCCCAGATAAATAATTAAAATAATAATAATAAAATGATATTTAAATACAGCCTTACATTTAATAAAAGCTGTATTACTTTAAAAAAGGAAATATAGCCCAGTCAAGCACCAGGTAGATTGACAAACAGCGTGCTGTGCAGTCTTGAATCACACACCGGACTGTGACAGGCAGTCTCACGGACAGTCCGATCACTGACGCCTATAATGCTGATCTGAGATCTGCTGACTCTGTTAGCATTTCCCTTTGATATCAAATGCAGTGTAATTACAGCACATGACGGAGCTGAATGAGCAGCACAGTGGAGATTTCAGGGTATGTGGTCAAAGTCCTCAGGTCGACCGAGTCATATACCAAACTGTTTTATTATCAGAGAGGCGTCAGATAGCTCTTTGATCCGTTTTATTTAAATTAATATAATGATTATTGCTTTATAAATTCAGTTAATAGAGATTTTGCATTTTTTAGATATCTTGGTGATTCCTTGTCCCTTTTCTCTCAGCTTTAGCAGGAACTGACATGTAGTTTGCCTGCTCTCCATAACAAGCTACTTCCCTGTCTCTCCCTTCGCCCGGTCTGTCAGCCTCCTAACAAGGTGTACACGTTCAGGGCTGCTGCTGCAGAAGAGCTGCCTAACTGAGGTGAGGCTGGATAGGATGGGGGGGGGGGGGGGGGACAAGCCAGACAACAGGTGCATGGGTACATCACTGCTCGCTCACCGGTAGCACAGTGGGCATTTCCAGCCTCACCAAAAGCAGCTTGTTTATTTTGCTTTTCCTTCAGATCAATTACCGACGGCGGCGAGTATGACTAAGGGATGGCTCATGCTAGTCTCACAGGCCATTCACACTTTTTCTATTCCCCCCGTGGTGGTAGCGTTGGCTCACTGCAGCGTATCTGTGTCTGTTTGTTCATTCACAGGGAAAGCATTAGTGACACGTAGATGAGTCACAGAGGCTAGCATCTGAACAGGCCTCGGTGGGAGTCAGGAGCCCTGCCACCCGCTCCGCTCTCGCCTCAAGGCACCTAGTACTCCTGCCCTCAAAAGTCTGTCTAGTCACTGTAACACTTACACACACACACACACACACACACACACACATATGGCTTCTGTGTTTGTTCAGACACCAGAGATCCCACCTGGCGTGTTGGGCGCCGCAGAGCAGATGTTGCAGGAGAGCGGTGGCGGGATGCCATCTCCTCGTTATTGAGATGCTGTTTGTCAACTTCGTGATGGAGCAACTGTACCAGGATCAGTTTAACGAAGCGGTTCTTATAATGAGTTGCTCACCTAAGAATTGTGCAGTTTTTTTAAGTCAAATGAATCTGAATCTGTCTGGATTCATTACCTCATGCAAGTGACTCAACTTGCATGAGGACTCAAACTGCTTTCAGACAAGCAATGATCTCTGGACAATTTCCTGCCATTTCCAGTCGGACTGTAAGTGAGAACACAAATGTACGAGTCAGTTGCTGCTGACATTTTCCATAAAATTCAGAGTGAGCGAGTCGGCATCTCTTATAACACGCAAAACTGAAAAAATACTAAATGAATACAACTTCCACAACTCCCTCAGTATTAAGTAGCCATGCACAAAGAAGGCCATGACGAAGATTTCAAACTTGAAATGACAATGAGATCCGGGTGATTATTGTTATGTCCGGCCTGCTGCGTGCTCTATTCCTGGATGTTTCAGACATTTTCCTCTTGTGAATGAGTCTGACCCGGACCATCGTCTACTGTGTTCTTCATATGTAAAAGGCGATAAAATGTCTATTAAATAATGTCCAGACATTTTCCCAGAGTTCATGGCTAAAACCGCTCTACAGAACTCTGGGATCGATATTTTGGCATCAAAGTGAGAGTAACTTGGCTTTGTTGAAAATACTTGTGGATGTTTTACCTGTAAACCAGTTCTGACTGACTGGTGGAGAGACCCATGTATGTAACCTCTGTGTGGTCACTCTTAAAGCCAGGGATGTCTTTTGGATCATTAGTGCTCCTGGCTGTTGTAATGACAGCTGTTAGAGTCACTGGAGTCTCCTGAGGCTAAGTTTAAAAACAACCATTGTTTAGTTTCTTTGGAGTCACATGAGACCAGGGGCGAATGGTTGTTTAATCCCATGAGAAGAGACAAAGGGATGCTTCTCTGAGTTTATATTTTTATTATACTGGATGCCTGTCTTTAAGGATCTGATGCTTGTCAAATATCCTCCAGTGTATGGAAAGGTTGTTTTTTCTTTTTTTTATTACAGCCATGTTTATTTGCCCTCAGTTCAACTTTCTTGAAAAACAATTACCGATGACATCTTGCTGGATAATTTGATAATAATTTGTTTACAAACAAAAGTGAACTTCCTGACTCTGTTTTTCAAATCTTTAGTTAAATAATTAAGTGGGAAACTGTCTGCGTAGAATTTTCTCTCAGAGTCTCGGCATATTAGCCTGGCTGCTATCTGTACAGCAGACAGTAGGAACCAACGTATACGTGTGTGTGTGTGTGTGTGTGTGTGTGTGTGTGTGTGTGTGTGTGTGTGTGTGTGTGTGTGTGTGTGTGTGTGTGTGTGTGTGTGTGTGTGTGTGTGTGTGTGTGTGTGTGTGTGTGTGTGTGTGTGTGTGTGTGTGTGTGTGTGTGTGTGTGTTTGTCTGTCTGTCTGTCTGTCTGTCTGTCTGTCTGTCTGTCTCTGTGTGTGTGTGTGTGTGTGTGTGTGTTTGTGTGTGTGTGCGTGCGTGTGCCTAAAGGATGTGTCACAGTCCCCTGGCGACTCCAAGAGTTTAAACCAGGTGCAACACCTGGAGTTTGTTTCCTCATTGGGATGGGCGTCTCCAAGGTGATAGCCAATTAGAAAAGCTGAACCTGGCTGTTCGGAGTCGTGAGGTGAGAAGAGATCAGATACATCTCATTCCTCACAAGCAAACTGCTTTCACAAATAACATATTAGTGAACGTCATTGCAGAGGTAAGTCTATTGTATTTCTGTGATTTTCTCACACTCAGCTAGGTAGAGCAGAAATTCCACTCAGAAGTAATATTCTCAAGAAGGCTGGTGCACCGACTCACCTTGCGGTGTGGTATTGAGTCTCCTTTGCGCTTGACTGTGTCCCTCTGTTCTTACAGCTATCTATCAGTTTCATAGCATGCAATCTGCATCCGTCCAGCCTCCCACCACCCGCCCACCAGCGCCGTATCTGTTCTGCTCTGTGTGTGCGCGTCCAGTGCACAAATGTGCATTGTGTTTCTGCAAAAGGTTCAAGTGTGTACACGTTTTTCCGAGCCCCCCTCCCCTTCCATAATACAAGAGAGGGGAGCTCCTGGGCAGATAAAACCCACTGCAGTGCTTCCCTGGCAGGGGTAGGAGAGCAGTGAGGGTGCCTGCCCCCCTGGGTGGATGCTACTCAGAGAGGTGGAGATGAGGGCTGTGAGGGTGGTGGTGGAGGACTGGGGGCGATCGGTGAGGAAGGGGGGGGCTTCTTCATACATTTTTATGACCACATAGATAAGGTCAGTAGTGTGCCATCGTTACTAGGCAACACTGCGACCCTGAGTTGGATTGAGTTGTGAAGCTGAGAAGTCAGATATTCTTATTGCAACAGCCCTGCTTAGTATCTGCTGTGTGCGTCTGATAACAAGCAGCCTGTCTCCGCGTGCCAGTCCGAGAGTCAAGGCTGAGAGACCGCTTTAACTGGACGATTAACTGAGCCACTGAAATAATTAGAAGGCTATTGATTGGGTTATTACATTGTTACAGCCATGTTGGTGATATACTGATATCCGTGCCCGCTCAGATATACGTGATGATGGTAATAGTGATGAAAAATGATGGTGGGTTGTTTCATTATATATTTTTAATGATCCAGTTCATGTGGGGATACACTAGACTGTGGGTGTATTGATTTTTCCAGTTTTCAAGCGGAGAATGGAGGAGATGGAGACCAGGCGCATATGCAGCCGGAGTACAAATCACCCAAAACACCACCCTTTTCTCTTTCTCTGCCTTCTCTCACTCTCTCCACCTTCACTCCCTTCCTTCGCTCCCCTCTTTTGCATCACCCCCTCAGCTCTCCGTCCTCACCTCCTTATTTCTGCCACTCCTCCAGTAGCCTTTCATTATGCCCCCCCCCCTCTTCCTCTCCACCCTATCTCCTCCTTTCACCCGCTCCCCTGCCTCCTCTCCTCTCTCCTCCCATTTCTGTCCCCTTCAGCGTCCTAGTTTAGCACGTCAAGGTTGGCTACAGATATGCTCCTCTGTGCCTTGGGGCTAACCAATGGGAAACTGGCTGGGGTTGCTGTAGCTGGCTGGGGTGTTGGTGTCATGAATTGAGGGGGAGTTGGGAAAAAGATTGCTGTAGTGCATGTGCATGTGCTGTCGTCCACTCTGCAGAAGTCTTACAGGTTAAAATACAGTATACAGGGTGTGTTGGTCTGTCCTCCCTCTGGAATCCTGTCATATATATTCCGACAGTAATTTGAGTTAGGATGTAAACTACAAAAACAAGTAAGAGCCTTTTTATTTCAAAATGTAAGCCGAGGTCTACCACCCCCATATCTTCCAAAAACACTTAGGAGGTTCATATTTAATTTGTATCTTCAATATGTTTTGCAGTGGAGCTGCTGCTGCCAGCACATGTTTTAAAATAAGGTTTGCCTTGAAAATGGCCATGGATGTGACTATACTTTATTCCCTTGTATAAAAGTAGTCCTTTGCACACAAATATAAACTAGTAATATACTGTATGAAGCCATCAATCTTCCACTCCTGCAAAAAAACTTCAAAATACATTTTACACATATTAATGGGTTCAGTAAACAGAAATGCTGGCGTGCTTTTATTTTGAAATGGTTACAAGGCTTTGATTGTTATCGCAAGACAGGAAGATGAATGGCCTCACACTCTAGCTTTACTCCATTTAGTTGAGAACATAACCCAACTTTTATCCGAGGAAATAAAGTAGATATACCAGCAGCTCTGGTGTGGACAACCCAATGTGTCCCGATTTTGTTATGGGGATCGACATTGAAGGCTTTCGAGATCGACCAGTCAATCGTGATCGACCAGTTGGTTACCCCTGAGTTAGAGACAGAAAGTAAAGGTACAGTTTGATATTTTGGAAAAAAATATACGTGTTCACTTTTCTGCCGATGGTAAGATGAGAGCATCGATACCACTCTCTTATGTAATGCATGTAATGCTACTATAAACAACTGTGTAGCTTTGCTTAGCATCAAGACCGTATAAACACAGATGGATATAAAGATGGATGATGCATCTCCATCCCACCCCATCCAGAAATAAAGCCAAAATATCCCGGTTACGTACGACGCCATCTTGTGCATCCAGAGTCTGCGCAATAGTGCATCGCAGGAGCAATTTCCCGTCAATACACATGCTTGACCAATCATGAGTCAGTCTTACATGTCAATCATGAGGTATCCTCTCGTTTTTATAGCATCAATTAAATAATTAAAACCAAACTTTTCATAATAATATGACAGTGCAATAACTACTACTTACATGGACAAAAAAGAAAAATGTGTTTATTTAGAACTGCCTGTTAATTTTCTTTCTATAAGCTAACTCAGGCTAAGCTAAACTACGCTAAGCCAAGCAGCTACTGGCAGTAGCTTTATATTTACAAATATTGGTGTATTGGTCTAATTATCTAACTTTTTGTGAAAAAATGTTTGAATGTGTTTCTATAAATGAGTTAATAACTATAAATACTATAAAACAAATGTATTTCTAAAATAATTGAGCCATGCTTATAGTGCCATGAGTGCCTGTTTGATGTGGGTGGTCTTCAAACGAAGGTAATCAAACCACTAACCCTTTGTCCTTTACGTTTCCATTGACCTCCACAGACACACATTTCTTATTTTATCATTAGTCCCTTTGACATCCTCTTAAACCCTGAAGTCTTTGACACAGTTGGCACACTCCCAAGTTATAGCAGTCTTTAATTTAAAGAGCGCGCATGTGTCCCCATGCTGATTGACCTGTAGGTGTCTTTTCATCCCACGGGGACTAATACAAGGGTAAAAGTGCACCGCTCTGAACTTTGAGCAGGGGCTGCCTCACTCTGGCCCTGGCAGCATGTAACCTTATACACACTTCTATCAGGAGCCACGAGTGCAGCTTGTCTCTTATCAGTGTCATTGTCTTAGAAAACAAAGGGGGATCATTACACCGGTGCAGAGAATGTTTCTATTCTGAGTTAATGGGACGCATAGTGTAAAGGCAACCTGATCCTCCTCTGGGTGATGAAGGAGTGAGCCGAGGCCTGACATTTTGCTGATGATAGGCCAGTCTGTGTTTTGTTGTAAGAGACACTGGGCTTCACAGGAGTTGTCAAAACAACCGGCCCCATCCCGAGGGATTAACCAGCTCGTCTGCACACACGCCAGAGACAGGGTCGGCCACAGGGACAGTGGGGGGTGTGGGGGGGGGGGGGGGACTTATATGAACATGTGTGGCGTGAGTGCCCTGCAGAGGAGGAGGTGCAAGATGAGACATAAGTGAAGGAGAGCGTGCTCCATCCTCCTATCGTTATTAATATTTTAGATTTTTTGACAATGGTTATCAGAGGGATCACATGCAGACTTGACCACAGTGGTACTGCAATATGTTTTAATAAATCACAAGGAGCACTTGATTTAACTTAGGATGGAATCAATATGACCACTGAAGTGCACTGAGTATTGTAACCTATCTGATCTCAATTAATTAGCCTGGACAGCCCATGATAGAGTGTATATCGTGGAGATGGCGAGGTATTTCTACCATGTTAATGCCAAGAAAAGTATTATTATATTTGCATAGGCCGTTTTCTCATTGGCCATTGTGAGTTTTTGTCATGGTAACAATGTGATCACCACATCTGTGGCTGGGACTTTGGATGCATGCGTTGAGGCCTTTTCAGGAGCAGAGGCTTTCTGCAGCTTTCTGAAATCCCCTTGATCACTCTTCGAGTCGGATTGACAGAAAATACAGACAGTAGTACCCTGTCGTACAAAACTGCACAACTGGTGAATAAGTCGCACATAACACTCAAAAAAATGTTAGATTTTGAGGAATTCTTTTTGAATTTCTCTTTAACGTCCCACCCCAGTTAGTTTCACCCACCAAAAATCTTCTTTGTACTTTGTCATAAAAATATGTCCCTCGTAAAAATATGTCCCTCGTGACCTCAACATTTTTTGATTGTAAAACACCTTCCTTCTTTATTTTGTGACTGTTATCTTTAGATATACCAATATGGCCCTGACTCCGTCCCGCATCTCTCCACCCTCACAGCTCACCTGCCTTTGAGGAGCCTTTTCCAGATACTGAGCTCCACCCACAGGTTGATAGGTTTGGTTTCTTATGTGTGAGAGATCACAAATCTTGGTTGTCTATATTTTTCAGACTGGCATTAAGTTACTGAGTCAGTCATGGTGTTGCTGGTTATTTCATTCAAAATATTTGTTTTAATCATATAAACGGCTCAAGGGGGACATGTTAACGTGTTTAAAAGCATTTATCTATCTATCTATCTATCTATCTATCTATCTATCTATCTATCTATCTGTCTATCTGTCTATCTGTCTATCTATCTATATATCTATCTGTCTGTCCTAATAAATATGGTATATATTGAAGGACTTCACCTACAGACATCAGCAACCTTTACGAAGAATAATTCAACAATGCAGACAAAAGACATTGTGGCTCTTTCTTTGTTAATAAATCCAAAATAATATAAGTTCCTCTAGTGTAACTGATACTCTGCCTTCATTAATATCTCTCATCCATGATGGAGCTGGCAGTAAAACAAGTAGCACCGCACACAGATACCATGCCAGTGTGAGTATCAGAGTCTGAGGAGTCACGACCTTGGCTGAGCACTGTTCATGAGTTGTCTCATATGTGCTTCCACTTCCCTCCTTATATCTACACACATACACACACACACACACACACAAACACACATGGTGGCACATGCAAACACACTCAAGCACACACTCACTGACATGCATGCATGACCACACAGCAAGGCCAAGACTGTGGTGCAGCAGCCGCCCCTGGGCCTCATTGTCACATTTACTTACCACTGTTTAGGCATCATGCTGGGGGGCTTAAATGAACTACACCCTTTTTGCTCCCCCTACCCACACGGTGCAAACACCAACCCACCACCAAAAAATCCTCTCCGCTCGTGTTCAAAACACGGACATGCTGTCACTTTGTTCATGTATGTTTAAATGTAACTATTTTCATCCACATATGAATATCTGATTTAGCTTCAGCTTTGCCTCACGCTGGGGATGAAGACAGTACCAATAATTATTGCAATATAATTTTAATCAATAGCTCAAGGTTTAATATATATTGATATATTGTTTATGCATTGTGTTGGCACAGAGAGGAGGTGTAATGCAATCGATCTGCCTCAGATTTGTGAAATGTGTCGCTGTTTGAAGAGTTTAAAACCAAAACCTTCTCCCAGGAGCAAATTATTTTTTTTATCAGTATCAATATGGACTAATGTGAAAATGCTTACCTTGGCATAATTTGTTGCCATATCCTCCCTAAGCTCTAACTTCAGTATGTAATTTAAACATTTACGCAATAGGGAGGTTAATATTGATGGTTTTGCCTCGTCTTCAGGCCTGAATAGAATCTGTTCTGTGGGTATGTCAGCCCGTTTGGCCACAAGGTCACGGCTCTTGTCTTCTGAGGGGAAATCAAGGTATTGTTTTTCATATAACAAGTAAGCCTGCTCCGTTACACAGCTGTCTGTGTGGTGGAAAGTGATGAGCACCGGCACCTGTTTTCCATGAGGATGGAAAAGCCCGTGTGGGGAAATACTCCATCTGTATGTGCCACCACGCTCTGCTGAATGTGATCTTTGTACATCACCAGAATTACGGCGGAGCTCCCTCTGATATTGAGCCGTGCTGTTATAACTGTTGTTGTCTCTGGAATCCCCGTACATGTATTAGACGTGAAGCTTCCCTCGAGGAGTTGGGTATTTTGGGATGCAGGGTATGAGGCGATTACTATTCAATTAGTTTTTAAGGTGAAAGGGAGATTAATCCTCCCTAACCAAATATTGGATCAGGAATAAGTCATCCAAAAGGCAGCGTACTTCTTACACTTATTATATTGATTTTCCTCCACCTTTAATATCATTTGAACAACTTATGTGCACCTGCTCTCGCTTTAGTCGTTGTAAGGTCATTTGGTCAGTGTTGATGTTTCTCATGTGTTTGTTTGCTGTCAAACACACGTTGCGATCTTATACTGGGCTACTCCCATGTATGGTACGTGTGTGTGTGTATATAGTGTACACACAGTGCGTATCCCACCCCCGCTGTAAACGTTACCCTGGCCCATATTGGGGTGAAAGAGTCATCTCTCCTCTTTTCCTGCTAAAGTGACAACAGGCTTGATTGCTTCATCGGTGTCAGTATTAGTTTCTTCATCCCGCACAAACAAATATACCCTTTTGATATTGCATTTCTCTATCTATTCCATTTCTGTTTTTAAATTTCAGCTTCTCATAAAATCCTATGGGCTGAACTACACCAATGCTTCATTTGCCCTAAACATATCAAAAGGCACCCTCTAATTCCTCGGATCCTCTTTTCCAGTCTCAGATCTCTTTTTCTCCTCTCTGGGTTTTGTTTGTCTCTGCAGGCTGTTAATGTCATCTGACAATATATATATATATATTACTTCATGAGAGGCGAACAGTACATGATGTGGTCTACTTTATAACCCAGTAGGCCTTAATATGTCTTTAGCATCAGTAGTGCAATGGCCATTTTAAGCCTGCCTGTTTTTAATGTTCTGTTCTCTTGTCCTGTGTTGATGCAGTGGAGCTATTCAGAATTGTTCCTTATCATCAGTGAGTTCTCCTCAAACAGTTCTACAATATACCGTCACTTTTTATTGTTTCCCTGCTGGATGCTGTGTGAAGATGTTTTTTCATCTAAGGTGCAGAATTAAGTTTGTGTTCATCCTACCTGGTTTATCTACAATAAAGATTTCAAAGTAACATTAAACTGAATCAGCTCTATATGTTTTTGTCTCGATGGAGATCAGCCGTGAATGTCTGCGTCAGTCTGATGTGGTGAAATAGAAATAATGAAATTATCAAAATTATCTGGTGGAGATTTTGACCCAGTCGCCGATCTCTGCTGTGGTTTGTAGCTGAGGTTGTGGAAGAAGACATGTTCAGCTTGTTCCACAGGCTGAAGGCACACTGCCCCACCCCCACTGACTGCTACAGATCACTGGTTGCCTGTCTATCTACATTTTATGAATATTGAACACATCGTAAGTCCAAATCGCACGAAAATCTCCATTGCACTTTTATATTACACATGCAAAGTTCGAGTCCGAGATATGCATGTCCCATACAGACAGACCGAAAGACAGACAAACCAAATTTGACAGTGCACCTCCCGGGGCCATTAACAACACTCAAGGCAAATGCGAAGCAGATCATATGAACAGTTGTCGAGATATGCGTTCCACATACAGACAGACTGACGTTTGTGGAGTTAGTGGGTACTGTATGTACGTGCATCCTTGAACTCCAGTCCTTAAAGTGAATTAAAATACAGAGGTGACCTTGAGCAAAGCATTTCACTTCCTTGTGTGGAAGCAGAAGCTTTTGTAATGTAAATGTGCAGCATGTGCAACAGGGCTGAGAAGCAGAACGTGTATCTTGTGCATCTTAACAAACAAAGGTCTGATGAATCTGCAGCCGAGCTGGCGTTCCGTCCTTCTCCTCTTAAATGATCATATCTCACAGTCTGCCCGCTGCTAATGAACTATGTTCTTGCTGGTCCTCGCCAAGAATCCAGCAGTGAAACACCAGCACAATGCTCCTAATCCAGTCTAAATGACAGGCAGGATGTCTGACCCACTGCCCTGATTCAGCCATGTTTGCTCCTCACTGCTACTTGTTTCGGGTTTATCTTATGGCTTAAGATGGAAAAGTCCAATGATCCTCTTACTCATTATTACATGATTAAACATAATTTTGGTGTAACAATAGCTCAAAAAGAGGACATCAGTAATTCCAAAAAGGTCATTGCTGAATGCCTTAAACAGAAAGTGTTATTAAAAAGGACAGTGATGCCATTTTAAAGGACGCCAGAACAGTGTGTACTGGTAGAGACTTCAGCAGATGTAGTGCAGTGTTTGTCTACTGCACTGGAGTGACCACTGTAGAAGAGACAGGCAGACAACATTTGCCCTACAAGCATTTATATCACCATGAAAAAAACAAGGACAGACCACACACACATACACACACACACACACTAACACACACACACACACACTCCCCTGTTTATTATCATTTCAGTAATTCATATTTATTTTCCTTTGCACGCAGTCAGGATGGTGAAGCTCCTTCCCCTTGGTCCTGATATAAGGAGAGAAAATGAGTATCCTGGGGTGAATAAACAGGATTTCACTTTCAGAAGATTCTGTCATGTGGGATCGAGAATGAGATGCAGACTGGCCTGCTGGTTATATCACATTCAGTGGAACCCGGCTCTGTGGACAGGCCCACAGGCTCCCACAGCCTGATGCAGCTACACCCTTGACTTCAAGGCAAGCATTAAAATGGAGGGGTGGAGGTGCTGGTGCTGCTGGTGGTGGGTGCATTATGAGGTTGAGGGAGGTGGTATGGAGTGTGTGTGTGTGTGTGTGTGTGTATGTGTGTGTGTGTGTGTGTGTGTGTGTGTTTTTGTGTTTGTGAGCTTTTCGGGGAGGGGGGGGGGGCACTTTATTAACCCTCTGTTTTCTGCAGCCCCTGACAAAATGTTGCACCTGTCCCCTTATTTCTCTTCTTTTCATGCAATTACAAAGCGAATTCAATCAATTTAAAAGTGCTCCACTTTTCCCCCGATCAATTTAATTGGATGTAAAATATGCGTAAAATGAAGGATGCATAACCACAGGGGGAAATCACCTCTGTCCATACCCATGATAGGTATAAACCCCGTTTGCTCAATTCAAGCAGGATCTGGCACATAATGCTGCACACTGAAGTCTAGCTGCAAGCGGCAGACTGCGCTTTCCGTTTGTGCCGGCGCATCTCCGTGCGTAAAGATGCCATCTCAGGTGCCGCGGTGCGTCAGGTGCAGCTCATTTCCTTAATGCAAATTGCCGCGCGCTCTCCCACTCTCTGCAACCTCCAGTGTAGCAGCCTGTGTTGAGCCCTCAGGAGCGACCGGGAGCCGCCTCTGCTGCTCCTTTAAGGCAATGAGGAATTAAAGCGTCTGCAGGGGCAGGGGGGGTGGGGGGGAGAGAGGGTTATATTCTGTGCAATGCTCGCACAGCCAGTGTGGTGCGATTAGAGAGCGGCAGCGGGGAAGATGCGCTTGCTCGCCTCTTGCTGGACGCACAGAGGCGATGAAGATGATCTGACTTTCTTTCTGAACAAGAAAAACCTGTTTTTCCATTCTTACTCTGTCGCCTCCTCCTTATCGTTTGCTTCTGTAGTTATTTTAGTTTTCTAAAGAATTTAATTTTGCTCCCCCAAGGATGATCCGTCAGTCAGGCTTTTATTTAGGAAATCGGAGCCTCTGATGTACATATATTTTTCTACATATTCGAGTTGAGACACTTTGTTTGGGACAATTCCTTTTTTCTTTTTCTTTTTTTTGATATCCCCGGATCCGGGCTCTGACTCAGCATCATTCACACCTGGGCTTCACCCCCTCAGCATCCTCTCTGAATAGCAGGGAGACGCAGCAAGACGCGGAGCAAGAGGAGGAGAGTGTGAGCACAGCTTCTCCCCCAAGACAATCACACAGGCGCATTTACGTTCCAAGCGCACAGAGAGGGCTGAGAAAAGAAGGAGAACATAAATCAGTGTGAGGAAAAAGTAGGAAGGGAGATATTCAAAAGTATAGAGACTTGGAAAAGGCTTGCTCTAAGACAGTGGCAAATGTTTAACCTCACCTCAAGCGCACAGAAGAGAAACCCAGGGAGGCACCGGTGGTCGGAGGAAGAAGAGAAAGCATAGCTTGGGGGGCTTGAACGGAGCAGGGCATGTGGATATTGGCTTTTATCTTTTCGCAGAGCATCTTGAATGGTAAGTTTCTCATCTTTTCTTTTTTTATAATTAATATTAGCATTAGTGCTCATTGCCTAGTGCAGGAAGCAAACAGGCAGCTAAGTGACTGCATGAGAGGGAGGATGGAGGTCACCTGTGACCCACATGAAATGCATTTTATGTGCTTGTCAAAAGGCTGACACCCCTGATAGAGGGAGGGAGACGGGCGAGGCATGATTTTAAAAAACCCCTTCAAGATTTCCTACAAACCTTAAGACACATCTCTGGCCTTCAGATAAACACTATATCCTGAGCCAGATGGAATAACAGAGCTGAATTAGGTACGTGTGGACCCCTGGATTCAATTAACAGGTTTGGTTGTATTGGTTTAATTGTGTTTGTAATAAGTCTCAATTATTGTCTAATTTGCATCATGCAGTGAATGTGATGTATTTCAGTTTGTCATTTTTCTGATGCCCAATGATACTCGTTCTGTCACAACCCTGTTCCACTGTGGCCCTTAGTAATAAGTGACGTATTTGATATAATGGACATTTGGCTTAACCCCTTCCCCCTCCCCCACAGTGAGCCGATTTTTCAAGTTCAAAGTGGCATAAATGGATGTGATGCTTTAAATTGATTGATTGACACTGATATTTAAGATTCAGCCATCAATTTTTCCATTTAAAACATATTTAATATCAAATATTCAGCTGTATTCATGGCATGTCAGAATGTTTCCAGCATCTACATCCAATTTTGCTCAAATCGGAGCATTACATTATATTATTTATCATTACATATAGTTTGTAGAGAGAAAATGATGCACTATTGGTGCGAATTGTTAATAATAGTGATACAGAAATGCAATATTTTTTAATAAGATACATTCCTGAGGTCACAAGTGCAAAAGTAGCTCACAAATACACACAAAAAATGTGAAATTAAATTTTCCATTCAAATTGTCGGTAACCTCATTCTCCATTCAAATGTACTGTATTCAAACCCAATGATTTGGTTTTGCATCTTGTCTGTGTTTTCTTGCACACATGTGTGCGTTAGCGTGTGTTCCACTGCTGTCACCATGCACGCACATCTGTGTGCTCAAATAGTGTATCTATAATCAATAGCAGAAAATTGATACAGTTTATTGCATTCACTTATTGGCCAGAGTCCCCTCTACAGGGAGGGATTATGGCCGACTGGGTGTGTACGAAAACAGGGGGAAGAAAAAAAGGGAGTCGAAGAATGAGCGCGAGAGGAAAAAGAAAATGGAAACATACGTATAAGAAAACACATCGGGGTGACAAGATGGGGATTGTTCGTGTACTAAAACAAAATCCCGCCCACGGTTGGCTGCATTCGTACCAATGGGTCGAGAAAAGCTGAATAAAAAAAAAGAAAATTGGGGGAAGTGAGGATTTACAGGTATGAATATATTCAACCACCTCGAGGGGCTGTGATATATAATACGGTACCGTTCCCCAAAAATGGATTTTCCCTTCTGGCCGGGATGATAAAATAAGGCTGCGAAATGGATTTTTGTTTCTGTGTTGTCGCCTCTTTCGGTGCCGAGGCAACCCTCGCTCGCTACCGCTTATTGACACGGACTATAACCTGGTATCTCCCTCAGCCCAGCTTGCAGAAACTCATAAAGGAACAATAAGGAATCCTCATTAATCATAATCATCCGACTCTGACATTAGATCAACTGCCAGGCAAGATTGTGTCCGTTTTATTGCATAGGGGATTACTGAGGAGGCCTGTGGCACACAACTGAGAGGGACTGAGCAGTAGACGGCAGACATGACACTTTTTGTTGTTCGCCGTTCCCACTGCAATATATGCTTCTTTTTTTTTTTCAAGAGCATGCTTGTGTGACTCGCTGTTTGCGTTGTCATTTATGTTTGGTTTCCCCCCCATCACCGTGCAGGAGCCTCGCCGTGCGACTTTGTCCTCTGCGGCTGGACGTTTTGTTGATTGTCATGAAAATGAGGCGTTCGGCGGCTGTGCAGGCGTCGCTGGAATGAATGAATGAACGAATGAATGAATGAATGAATGACCTTGTAGATGGAAGCCAACACAGCGATTGGATTACACACGATTCTCGCTGTTTTAGACCTATCACATGCTCACTGGCCTGTCTCTATGGTAACCTCCGTCATGGGTGTCAAGGGCTATGTCCTGAGACGATCACTCATTCACTCTCTATGTGGTGGGAAACTGGAAGGCGTGTTGTTTTCTTGTGGTGAAAAAGAGAAAAGGGCATTGGACATGATTCAGATGGTTCAGTTGGTGGCCGGTTCTCCACAGTGCTGAGTGTAATAACCAGACACTATTACAAAAAGGCAGATCCTGGAAATTGTGGATTATATTGTGACTCTTTTTGGATATTGATTATTTGGACCCCAGAAGTACATGATCAGGAGCCAATCACATCCTTTCATATCAGCGTGTCCTCAGGTGGTGAGGGGCCAAATGGCGTTATGTGTTATGATCATTTCACTGTGATCTTTGACGGCATAATAAACTCAGCAACCCATTTAAAAAAAAGGATAATCACAAAATCTCCATTTCCAAATTGCTGTCATCATTGACATTATTACAAAGTGTATAAGAAAGAAAGAAAGGCCGCGGAAGTTCCCTTCCAGATAAAAAGAAAATTCTAATTTGACGAGTATGACACCTTTGACGGGCACGTTTAATTCTTCTGTTCTACTTCAGACCTTTTGTTTTTGCTGTTGCCTGCGTCTATCAAAGGAGAACCTGTGAATTCACTCATCAGCACAGGGGAGGAAACATATTAAATATCTCTGCCTGAAAGCCGCCTCTAAGAAAACCCCCAGCGAGCTAAACTGGCCAATTGAAACCCTCACTGCAGAGACATAATGAGGCGAGGCTTCTCCCGTGAAGATTGTGGTGATTTGTAGACGAGCGCGAGGCTTAACCTGATGCTCAAGACTTAGAGAGGACTTATCTCGTATGTCTTAAATTAAAAAAATGAACATTTACACACAGATCAGGGGATCATGCAATCAAATTTTAATCTCAATTAGCGGTGACCTTTTCTCGAGGGGTAGAAACGCAGATCCACTTTGAAATAAGGCTCTTCCAGCCCGGTGCAAGTCTACCGTGCAGTAAACAGCTGCCAGCACCAGTTAGCCTGCCAATTTCACATGACCCTACATTATTAGCAACCTGAGACACTGGATGGAAATGCTACAGCGGGAGCGGGGGGGATGGATGGATTGAACTTGGCTGTGAGGAGAAAAGGGGGGGAACTGGTGTTTGCACGGCAATAAATCTCCATGAAGGTGGTGCACTGGTGAGAGCTGCGCTTGTCGGAGCTCCGATGGCGTTTCTCGAGACGTCCAAAAGATCACGGGCCTCCCGGCGGCAGCGCACAGCGGAGGAGCGCAACCTGAGCGGCCTTACAGCTGCACTCGCAGCCATTAGTCTGTTTACTAATCACCAATTAGGATTTGGCTGCAGAGGCAGTATCACAACTCCTGAAATTAAATTACCTCCATGAAAACAAGTAGCGTACAGTGAAGTGATGGATCATCTGGTGCAGTCGTGCTCTGATATGAATATCTAATGGGCTAAATTAAGTTTACAAACCCACTTAACTCACGCACACTTGTGTGAGTTATAAGGGGGAGGGGGGGGGGGTGAGTTGCCTTATATTTTGAACTCTGTGTGTGATTCCAGTTGAAAGGGCCGCTGATGTTGCGTAATGGATACTCTGATACGTGATCATAATAGATATCCCCTAGTTCATACATCCTATAATGAGGGCCACTCTACTCTACTGTACCTCCTTGAGCCTCTCGCTCTCTAATTAGGAGCCGGCTTCGGCGACTGTGTGTGTTTGTGCGTGCATGTGTCCGTGTGTGTGTTGTTAAATCTCACCCGATGTAAAATCTAATTACCAATCACACTGTGTCTGTCTGGATTCCACTGAATCAGAGGTGTAATTGTGCGAGCCGGGCGTGTAACTGTCTCTTGCATTAAAATGTTAACGATATCATTTAGCATCTGCGGGGAAGAGCAGGGAAGCCCCCAGCACCCAGATGTAGGTGTTTGATCATGCGTGCAAAGTGGGGTTGTAGTAATTCACTCAGCACCTGTCAGAGTGACATGTTATATTACCGTGCAGCGCCGCACAGGTACTTTCATGAAGGAACCGGTGGAAAAGGTTCATTTGACAGTTTGAATCTGACTTAGTTGAGAAACAGGCCCTTCTGCTCCGCTGTGTGGAACTGACTCAAACATTTCCAGAAAGAAACAGCCCCTCAACACTTTCCATTAAAATGAGAGACTCACCTTGCATGGAAATATTGCTCGATCAACTAATTATCTTTAGTGCGTCTGGACTTTTTCTTACAGTTGCAACTATTAGGACTTTGTCTAAGCGATATGACCAAATATCTGATATCTAACAAATACATTGTCTCACTTTATATTTCATTGCATCACTAACTTGTGTTTAGGCGGGAGTTTATCTGCTATAAAAAAGTGTTAACAGCACTTTAATATATGTCTACTCACATGAAGATGACAACAGGCATGGCTCCCACGTCATTTCGAATTCTATCTGCAGGTGCATCAGTAAACCAACCATGACATGACTGAAACACACAGGCGTTGCATTCAAGTGCTCATTGCAGGACCCATTCCCTGCATCGAGTTATGAGGTTGTTTTTCCGACTTGGTGCGTTCAAGTGCTTTGATGTCTCGATGTGGAAAAAACAAAATCAACACAATGTGTTGCTTTCATGTGTTAAGATCATTCAAATGTTTGCATAATAACCTTCAGAGATGTATTGATTTTTCCAATTATATCGACAATACATGGATGCAGCAATAAGAGGCTGTTTATAAATACTGTCAACTTATCTATATTATATGAGAGTCCTTTGTGGCAGTGTCTGCAGCTGTGATGAGTTTCGCTCAATTTTCATCAGTCATTTATTTTACTTTGTGTTACTACTTTTTACAAAAAATGCTTTTTTAAATGCAAAATTAAAAACATCAGTTTTCTAATGCTTAGAGTTTATGATTAAAACCGAACATATAGTCTACAGTTCTTTGTAGTAAGTCGTTTTTCCTCATCCTGTCTATTATCAAATACCTGTTAACTTTCAACAGGTACAATTAAATTAATATCATAAATGTGCATAAATGTTTCAGCTAATTGACTGGAAAAATTGTGTTTCCTTGTATTTCGATTGGTCTCTCCTTCACTCCATCCACAGGTGTCTTGAACAATGAGAGCAATGAGCAGAGCCTGTTCCTGTGTTTACTGGCTAATGGCTACGAGCTGTCTAGCTGCTTGCTACTTCGCTGGCTTGGAAAAGTCACGTGTGGTTATGATCCCCCCCCCCCCCCCCCCCCCCACATAGTCGTTGTGTCAACATGTATTCATTTACACTTTCATTGTGGTCACAAGGTGTCCCTGACCCCCTCTGGAGGTGGTTTGACCGATCTGATCACAATCTGTCCTTGTTACGTTGTTTCGGGTCCATTTACACCCGTGCTCCAGCTCTATCTGCAGTCTGATCACCTAAATACATTGTGTAAATGAAGCATATGTTCACACTGCTCATGTAATTCCAAGGAGACAGATTTGCTCGCATTGACACTACATGGGTAATTCCTGTAAATATCATTGTAAATATAAATGGTCAATCTCTGCACTAATAATCAATCATTCAGTCAAACGTCTATAGGTGTTATTTACTTGTTGATTAAAATGTTCTATTTTCAGTTTGTGCATGTGGGCCTGGAGTTCATGCAGTGTACCTGTATGTGTGTGTGTGTGTGTGTGTGTGTGTGTTGTGCTCTGTGTACTATGCCCGCAGTGCTAGCGGACAGCTCCCTCCCACAGCTTTTGTTCATTGTGGAGGACAGGTGGCCGAGGTGTTATGCGTTCGCTATCCATCTCCTACCAAGACAAACATTCACGCCGGACCTCGTAAATACTGGCTCTTAATCCAGTCCTCCACATACCAGGGCCTGGCTTTGAACTCGCCACCGTCCGAGGCCCAAGGCTGAATTGATCCCTGCGACTCCGGCCCGGCCGTGATGCATGAGCCTGACTAGCACAACCAACGCTGTCTTTCTCTCTCCCCCTCACCTTTCATTAGACTTCTTCTACAGGCCGGCCTTTAAAAACAATAAATACATCCAATATCACCCGTATCTTTGACCAGTTTTCCAACCATGTCCTCTGTGCTGTATATTTCTAATTCACGGCCTTAATCAGATTCGTTGAGTCTGCGTTTCCGAACGATATGTCACCATGAAGTTCTGCCCCCGTGTGCCTCCGGCTCCACAGTGTGAATATTAAACTAGGCTAAGGGATAACGGAGGAGGCAGAGTTGGACAGACAGAGTGACAGAAAGACAAATGGGTCCAGCTTGGTTTCTCGACACTGCTTGTTATTTTTAAACCTGGCACAGATGCTAAGATTTAAGACCAAGTTGGCGGGGGTTATTTTTAGCCGGCCATTTTTTAAGCTCTGTCATCTTGTTGTAGTTGAGTTAAGGTGTGTGCATAGGAGAGCGTCTGCATGTGTGTGTGTGTGTGTGTGTGTGATATGTTGGTGCTTTAATTGTGTGTTTGCTGGTGTTTATTGTGCATCAGCAAGTGCCGACGTACATAGGGAGGCGTGCGGTTTACAGAGTGTGTGTCCTTGTGTGCGTGTGTACTTTGTGTGTTTAATTGGGGAGCCGAGTTGGGTGGGTGGGTTATGGGTGTGACACGGAGTGGAGCCACAGGAGTCTGATTTATGTCCTTCCAGCCACTCATCGATCCCCAGGCCTGGTGTGAGACTGAGTGCGCTGTCAATAATCTTAGCACTTTGTGGTATTCCTAGAATTCCCCAGACCTCCTCTGCACAGGCCGAGGTGTGATGCTGCAGTAAGCCATCTTGTCCGAGATCAAATAAGAGGGCATCGGGCCTGGCAGCGGTGCATTTGATTGCCGGGTTGTCGGGCAGCGAATAGATCATTCTGCGGCGGAGGAGCTGTTGGTGGGAAATGGAGAATTGGACGTATTGTTGGTACAAAGGGAGGTAATCTGGACAGAAGCCGGCGCCCCAGAAACATGTAGCTGTTGAGGTTGTTGCTAAGTGTCCCCGTAGACTGTTGCCAGGACGAGGTCTATTATGTGATGCTCTCCGTGTGTCTCTCGCTAGACCATCCATCCCCACAAGTGATTATGCTAATTCATGTTTGATCAGATGATTAAATTAAAACTCGATTCATCCGAAGCGCTAAATGCTCAGAATATATTTGTGTCAGCTTGGCTGCCGTGACTTCGCACTCCAGAGTCCACCCCCCCCCCCCTCCCCCCGCGCCCTGCCCCGTGTCCCAGCCACTGGAGGACAGGATGACCAGAGAGGAGAGAGGGAAGGGACAGAGCAATACACCTCCCTTTTTTTGTGTGTTTTTAATTCGGGCAGTGGCAGATTGAGAAGCAGGATTGTAATATAAATAAGCCAGAGGGCTGGTGAGGTGGGAGAAGAGGACAAGAGATGGAGAGAAACAAGGAATAGGAGGAAATAAGGGTGTGTGTGTGTGTGTGTGTGTGTGTGTGTGTGTGTGTGTGTGTGTGTGTGTGTGTGTGTGTGTGTTTTGTTGGGGTAGTGTAGGGGGAGTAGCGCTGAAAGGAGCCGTGCTGTGGTCCCCTAAGTGTTGAATAAACATGCTTGGTTTAGGGAAATGGCTGCGATAAATGTTTAATATGATAAGTCCATAAAGACGGTCAAATGAGTCTGGAGTATTAAAATGAACGTGGCACGCAGCAGCAGCAGCAGCAGCAGCAGCAGCAGCAGCAGCTCTGGCGGAGGAGGAGGAGGAGGAGGAAGGGCCCGGGTGGCGGTGTGGGGGGGTGGGGGCTGATAATGGCAGGCAGAGCTAACAGGATGAGAGCAGCCAGCTGCTGTGACATCAACATTAACACACTCCACCAGCTGCTGGTCACAGACGTCTCTGGACAAATCAGGGACAGTGGTATATATTCAAAGGTCCGCCACGGCCTCACAATGACATTAGGGCCTCGTTCAACGTCTGCAACAAGAGCGCCGTGTTTGTAATGCATTTTTTCAAAGTTAAGGTGGAAAAAAATTAGAACAATCAACTAGAATTGAAGGAGCTTTTGCACTTGAGCCCACGACTCATAAATATTGAAATAAAAAAGGGACAAATTTAACAGCGGTTGAAGAATTATCTAAAAAAGCACTGCACGTTTACAGTGTCTTATAGCAAGGCTGTCCCTGAGACATTATATTTATATTTGCATCGATTTGTGAGACTTGTTCCGTCAACGGACCCAGGATGTTCATAATTAACACATCTGTAAAATGTTAAATGACAACTTAATTTGATTTCTTTCAAATACCAGAGCTCCAATAGGTAACTGTGATTATATTTATGCCCTCAGAGCCCTTGTTTGAGGTCAGGGAAGAGATGGTGCTCTAAGTAAACCAATGAAAAGACAAAAGTTATTTCAAGCTTTAATAAGAAACAATGATTCGTTGTCTCTGGTCTCTTGTATTTGCATGCAAAATTAAAATATATATCACTTCCGACACTTAAAGATCAAGTCTATGAATGTATAGATTACTTTTCTTGACTTAGTAGAGCACATATGTCTGCCCAGGCCCAATTATCAAACTGAACCTAATTTTACATTATAATAGATCTCAGTTCTGAATTATTTCCTGGGAGAATTATGAAAATGTTAAAATTGTGTATTTTTATAGTGAGATCTCTCCTGACCCATACTACAAACCCTCCATCAGGTAGTCTTTGTTATCTGTGCAGTAGTTACCGATTTGAACCACCGTTGTCAATAATTTATTTTAACCATTTCAAATTCATATTGTAGTCGAATTTGATGATTTGATTTGATTAAGTTATGGCTGTAAGGATTAAAGTATTAAATTCACATAGTCACAAATCGAGATAGAAGAAAGTAAAACACTGTACTACCTGTATCGGCTGCTATGGACTATACAAAGGCAGAATATGGATGAAAAGATTTTGGCTAACACTTCAGAAAGGTGTGCCGTGCCTGCAGTGAACAAATTCAGACGACACAAGTGAAAGGAAATCCTTGAGGCCAGAGAGTGTCAGTGTCAGGTCATTCTCTTCAGCAGCCTCTCATGTCGCAGCTCGTGTGCGCTGATGGCTCCGTGGACACACACCCAAACATCCTGGATATTGTGTTACCTCTGCTGGCATGCAGGTGGACAGCGGTCACCTTAAGACACCATCAACAGCAACTCTCATGAAGACCCTTACCTTAATGTTCGCCGACATAATAAGGTTGCTTGTCCAGTTGTGCTATGTCTACTTGTCTGAGGTAAGGCTTTTTCGCCAATGTTGCGTTCACCAGCCGACGAAAACGCTGCTGCTTAATTGTGTTATCGGAAGAGATGGTGTATGTTGACAATCGGATTAGTTTGGAGGCGATTAGATTAAATCCACTCAAGTCTCACTGAGATGTTTTTTAAGTGTAATAGTAAATTACAAAGAGTCTTAAGGAGTAGAAGCGTATAATCAAACTATATAAGTGAAAACAGGTTGAGAACTAACCAACTGAAATATCAAAAATAAATGTCCAAGATTAACCATATATTATCATAATGACTCAGCAGCAATATAGTGTTGAAACATGTTTGGACATTTATGTTCGGCAGTAGAACTGAGCAGTAGATGTAAAGTATTTGTGGTTTTACTGCATGAAAGAGATCAAGAGTGTTTCTAGTGTCTGTAACTTCAACATAATTTTCCAATTAAATATACAAGCTATTCTCCATTCAACAGCAGGGGATAATTGTATTTACTTTGTATTTATCTTCATCTTAGACTCTTTGGTCTGACAGTGATTCTGTTTTACTAACAGACAACAAACCTGAATACACTTTATTCAAATAGCATTTTCCCAATCTTACTACCCACTCCAAGTTACTTTACAAACCAAGTCTAATTCCCCCATTCACATAGTAGTTCAAAACTCAACCCTTTTTTTTAATCACACATCAATCACGTCCATGCCATCACGAGTAACGTGGGGTTCCAGACTTATCATTTTTTTTTTTATTGGTTTAAACATGGAATAAACCAACACATCCATCAACAGAATTATTAAATATACAACATGTCAGACTGTAAAGAAGTACAAATATACTAATACAAATCACACACTAAAATAGAAAAATTGAATTGAATGGATTTGCTGTTGAGGCATTGTGAGAGAAATATGGGAGAGAAAGAAGGTTCGGAATCTTTCCCCAAAGAATGCAGACTCTCTACCGCCTGTTTACTGCACAAATCGATTTGGTGTGACTTCACCAAAACACATTTTATTGCAATAACCCATATATTACGTTGATTCTCTTTATGGTTATTGTGAGCGCCACCAGATCTACATGGGCTGCGCCAGGCTGCATTCAAACCTTTCTTTTTTCAACCACCAATGTTGCACCTCACTCGAATAAATCATCCATAGAATATATTTATAAATATACTCACCAGGCCTGTTTGTCAAACGGATTAGCATTAGCTTTCTATAAATACATTGTAATTAGGTTGAGGAGAGGCAACAGCTCAGTGCTGCTCTCCTCAGGTCTTTGGAAAAAATCTGAAAATCACTGAATAAAGATTGCAGGTGTAAAAAAAGTTGCATTCAGATTCACATGGTGAAACCTCACTCATAGTAAACATACACTATAGGAAATCACTTTAGATGTAATATTTGTTTTATTTAACTATATTACAGACGTGGGTTTCCCTGCACATTTTATAATGGGTCTCACATTACACAGCAATATT